>NC_038241.2:28807176-29114833 GCF_000004515.6 Glycine max
GAAGTCAAAAAAGATCAGCCAGCCATGCAGAAGAAGAATGGAGGCATTTGCAATGTGTACGGCTTCATCAAAGAGAGAGTTTGGAAAAGTTTTAAGAGAAAAAAAAATTATACACTCATAATCTAAAACTATCTTACACCATCATCCTATCAAAACCCACTATTTTTTATAATAAGTTATTGACTTTTACAAAATTATTTTTAAAGTCATATAAATAATAATTTGTTGTTAGATGATCATATAAAATCAATTAATAATCATTAAACTCAGTTTATATATATATATATATATATATATATATATATATATATATATATATATATATAAAAGAATGATCTACTTATTCTAAAAGTAACTTTTTTAAGGTTAGTTTTCATTTTCATCATTTATTTTATTAAGATCTAATTGTTATAATAAATAATTAAATTTAATAATTGAATCTAAAAAAATAAATGATAAAGATGAATAATAACTAGTAAAATTATAGTTAGAAATAAGTGGATCTTTTCTCATATATATATATATATATATCATGTCCAAGATATTGTGCATAAATACAATGCAGTGGTTTAATTCAACTTTCACCTCTTCTGTTCGTGGATCCTGCATTTTCGTGCTGATGATTATATCACCGGATTAGATATCATTGGAAATTAGAGGGACTTTTAACTTTTGTGTTCGTTGTATATAGCTGTAATATCAGCAATTTTAATCATCTGGGCCTAGCATTAGGGAAAAAAAGTTAACATTATAGTCAACACATGTCCCAAGCAATAATGCAAAGAAGTCAAAATTAAAAGATATGGAAATATAAGATTGTGGTTATTATTATCCAGCTTTGATGATTTGAAGCAAAAATATTATCATCATTAATGGCTAACATCTTATCAAAACGTTGAAATTGTAATACATAGATTCTGGCATACAGAATAGGGGTGGGAATAGCGAGGTCGGTCTATAGGGGCCTACGACCTGACCTACATAAAGTCTGACCTGAGCTGACCTATTTAATTAAAAAGTTAGACTTAGACTTTTTTAAAAGCATATTAAATTAAATAGACCAGGATTAGGCTTATTAAAAAGTCTTATAAGCCTGATAGGCCGGCCTATATATATATTATTTTTTGGATACAATTAATTTTTTTTTGAAACTATCAGACTTTGATTACATATTATTGTTCCATAATTTCTATTCCTATAATCAAGGACTTTAATTACAATTTAGGTGTGAGTCATGTGTCCTTTTATATTCCTCATTATTTTGATTGACTTTCCTTATTTTTTTTAACTTTCCTACTCCATAAAATATTAAATATTTATTGCGAAGAAGGCTTTTAAAAAGGCTATCAGGTCAGGCTTTTAAAAAGGTCAGACCGAACCAAAATAAAAGCCTTTGATAGGCTATAGGTCAAGCTCAGGCCTCATAGATTCATCGTAGGCTAGGCTCAGACCTTTCAAAGCCTGATCTGGTTTGGCCTATTCTCACCCCTAATACACACTACTAGAAAATAAGGTTTCAACATCGGTTATTTAAGACTTTCAACATCGGTTATTAATTGATGTTGAAAGTACCGATGAAGAAAGTAGTATCGTTAACATCGGTTTTTCAAAACCGATGTTAACTAATAAATACAACATCGGTTATTTAAATAAGCGATGTTATATGATAAGAATTATGAAAAAAAAAGTCATAAATTTATATATCAAAATCGGTTTTTAAAAAAACCGATGTTGTAAGTGACATTTAACATCGGTTTTTAGAATAATCGATGTTAAATGTGACATGTGACATCGGTTTTCAAAAAAATTGATGTTGTAAGTAACATTTCACATCGGTTTTTTAAAAAGCTCATGTTGTAAGTGATATTTAACATCGGTTATTTAAATAGGTCATGTTATATGATACGAATTATGAAAAAAAAAAGTTATAAATCTATAAATCAACATCGATTTTTTAAAAAACTGATGTTGTAAGTGACATTTGATATCGGTTTTTAAAAAACTGATGTTGTAGGTGACATTTCACATCGGTTTTTAAAAATACAACATCAGTTTTTTTAAAAACCGATGTTAAATGTCACTTACAACATCAGTTTTTTAAAAAACCGATGTTAAAAAATGTTGAGGTAAGTGACATTTAAAAAACTGATGTTGTAAGTAACATTTCACATCATTTTTTTAAAAAATCGATGATGTTTTAGAAATTTTTTTTTAAAATGATGTCTGTTTTTTCAATAAATCCCAAAAATAACCTGCAAATTTTAAAATTGGACCACACAACATATAATTTTCATTCCATTTTGAATCAGTTTTTACCAGAAAATTCAATGAGAAATTTACTAATTACTATGAATTTAAAACATATTTAATGTTGAGACATGAATTGTAAATTAAGTAAGTAAATATAAACTACAATTACAAAATTGTCTAAACATCTTAAGTTTCATTTTTCATTTTCAAATAGTACTTTGCCCACTGGTTGCGAAGCGCCTTCAATCTTTCTGGTTCCAATGGTTTAGGATCAGTGAAATACTGCATGATATAATAAAACATAAGTTAATAATATATTAGCAATCATAATAATATGAAATTTGGTGAATTAAAAATTATCATTTCCCAATTATTCTGAAAATTTCCTAAGATTATAGTTGACATCCAGTGCATGACGTAAGACCCACACTCAGTGCTTCCTTTTTGTCTATTACACTAAATACATTATTAAATTTAGATATGCAACGTTCAGTACAAATTAGTCTACACAGTACTAAAATATAAGTAAAAACATATTGTTTAAATAACTTACTTTAACAACAATCCACCTAGCAGGAGGCTTGGATTTACTTTGTTGAGTATCGTCAAGTCCTTTCAAAGCATTATTGAATACAAACATAGATTCTTATTGTACATTTAAAATTTTGATTTACCTGACTAATGCTAATGCAAATGTATTGAAAAACAACACTGACCTATTAATTATGCCTTTGAGGTAGTTGTCTGGCTTATTATGCAACGAACAAAACCAAATGACAACATTTTCCTTAGGCAAAATGACGACCATTTACCAATGTGCACTGCAGTGGAGACCAATATAGGTTATTATACTATTATACATTATTTAAATTCATTTGTTGAGTTTAAGTTACCCATTCAGGTAGGCTCCTAGGTACACATCCCGTTTTGAATTTTGCATCCAGTTCTTAATGTAATTTTCTGATTCAAATTGTGATTAGTCAGATCTCTGGATAGACTGTGGCTCGAGGAATCCATACATATCGATATTCCCGGCTCGCATACTTGTCTTAGTCATATGCCTATTGTTATTAATACAAAGTAAATTATGCATGAAGGTAAAACAATAAATTAGGTAATTAACAATAATCTAAATTGACTTACAGAATCCACAACTATATAACAGATATGCTGAGACATTGACCACCGTGTGCAATTTCAGACAGATCTTCATGCTTTATGTACAAGGAGAAATTTTCATTAAACAGGCCAAACAAGGTAGCATCCCACAACGACCTCATCATCCGGCCTATCTGCAGGTTTCGCAAGTCCCACAACTCCCTGTTTATCCAACATAATTAATTGACATAATTTAATCACAGTAAACATTTTAATTGGAAAAATAAACATTTAATGACACTAAAATACCTGTTCTGATAAACGCTTGACAAGATGTATCGGCCAAGGAAGGAATGTGTTAAGAGCCTGTCTCATGACCTTAACCTCTTTAGTGGGTACAGGAATGGGAGCATCTGCATCTCTAATCTCCTTAACACCAACCTTGACTTGATCATGCAGCAAAGGAATGTTATGAATGGTTGTGGATCCCTCATAAACTCTTCCTAGGACAACCAGGCGAGAAGGATATTCTTTAATATACAACCCACATTTGTATGAGTCACCGGTGTCTGGATTGTTTCCTGAGGGATTAACACAACTCTCCTTTGTGCTGACACGAACAGCTGAAGGACCAACATCAGGCTCAAGAGGCAGTGCGAGTCCCTGTGATTGCATTTGGCTGAGGGATAACATTAGTCGTCGAGTGACTTTTTCTGTGATTGAATCCTCCAGTTGGTCCTTGATTTGTTGCGTCAACTGTTGCAGGTATTCGGGAGCAATGGAGGAGGTCCTTGAAGTTGATCCAAAGTATTGCTTGATGGTTATACCGACTCCTACAGCACGCACACGACCAGGGTCTTCTGGTCGCCCAATGGCAGCAGTCAGTATATCTTGATGTTCATGGGTAACAAAGGAACCCTGTGAGGCCTGCTCCTCAAGCGCATCCTGTGAAGAAAACATTTATTTTATACTTAATCACACAATAAAAAAAATTACAATTATGAATTGAAAGTGACTTACAATCTTGTCAGCAATTTCCTTTGCTGCTTCAGATGTCATGTCACCAGTTTTCTTGGTGTGGGCTAACTTCCACTTCACGTGTCGTTTGATGGGAGATGGAGGATCAATGACGGTGTTAGTGCTTCCGGATTGAGTAACTTCCTCTAGTTTTTTCTTTCTCTTCTCATCGATCAACTTTTTTTCTAAATATTCATAACCCCCACGAGACATCACGTGAGGGGCAGTGTTTTGTTTTTGGACAGCTTGTGCTTTTTTTCGGACATTCTATAAAAATGAAACATTAATGAAACTCATGATTACAATGTATTATAATAAGTTCATTTAAAGTTAAAAAAAATGAAAATCACAAATTAGTTACCTCCCATGAAGGGTCTCTACGGCTCTGACAAAATTGGGCCCATTTCTCCTTGCTAATGCCATACATTTTGCATACAGTGTCATCGACACTATCCTTGTCAGCTGTAAGTGCCCATTTTGACGTCAAATCAGACTTAAACTGTCTCCACCGCTCCCCCACAGTCTGAAGTATTTTCTTTTTTGTCCTTAAATCAGATGCTTCAGGGATATCAAATTCAGCCTAACAAAGAGTAAATTAGGTTTTATTAATACTAAATTCAAATATTTGGCTAACAAACAATATGGAACATGAAATAATACATGATACCTGAATATCCTCCCATATCAAATCCTTCTGAGTAATAGGGACATGCTTCCAATTTTCGTATGTGACATCCACCTTATCACGAGCAACGATCCCTAAATATGTTCTAAATTTCTTGTTGTGGAGAACATCTACTTTGCCAGTAACAGGATCCACATGGACAAGGGGTCCCTCTGCCCCAATTGGTCTAGTCGCCAATGATCTTAGGCATGAGGCCTTTCTAGTCCGCTTCAATGGTGGTGACGACGAATGCGATGCTACACCAGTAGAAGGAGGAGGAGGCGGAGGAGAGTTTGGTTGTGTAGCCATTTGGCTGTAAACAAAAAAAAAAACATTAATTCAATATGTTATCAAAAATAAATGCGTATGAATGTAATTAAATGAATTTAAATTAAGTACAAAATAAAAAAAAATTACATTAGACGATGTTAATTAATTCTCCTTCATCGTGATCATTACGATTAGCATGAACGTCGTCAGTTTTTTCTCCGACGACATTAGGTGACAGTTGTGTGGACAAAGGACTAACATAAGTATCAATGTATGAATAATCATCTTCAACATTGACACCTATTATTTTCCCATATAAAACCACTGACCACCTTTGATCACAAGGGTCTTCGACATAAAATACTTGTTTCGCTTGTTCTGCCATAATAAAAGGATCATTCTGGTAAGCGAGTTTGTTAAGATCCACCAACGTAAATCCCACATGATCGGTCCACACACCGGTAATACTGTCAACCCACTTACATTTGAAAACACAGACAGTGAATTTGACATAGTTAAACTCCCAAATTTCCTCAATGAAACAAAAGTAAGGGGATGAAAGCTACACAAGGATTGTCATCATGTACACTAGCGAAGTGTTGAGATTCAGCCCTTAGGGTAACCCCACTGTTTTGCATTGTACTTTTTTGGTCTTGTGCTTTTGTATAGAAGGAATACTTGTTTATATCATATCCTTGCCAAGTTATAACATTTCTTTTAAGCCCATCTGCTAGCTTTCTCAACATTTCAGAAGCATTATCATCAGCCAAGATTGTGTGTTTAAACCAATCTAGGAAAGTCTTGTTATGTTTTTTCAACACTGAGTTCTTCGACATTTTTGGATTACTTTGTTTGACTAAATTTTCATGACAAACTATGTATGGCAAAACTTCATTACTATTATTCAACACATACAAGTGAGCTTGTTGCAAATCTTCTACACTTGGAGTGATAACATGCAGTCCTCTTGAACCCTTACCTCTTACTCTTTCGTCATGCCGAGACTCGGGAAGCCCAACAGGTTTAACTTTTTCAATGTACTCTAAACAAAATTCAATGGCTTCTTCTGCAATGTACCTTTCAACAATAGATGCTTCAGGACAGTGTAGATTTTTGGTATACCCTTTTAAGATCTTCATGTATCGCTCAACCGGATACATCCACCGCAAATAAACAGGACCATAACATTTGATTTCTCTAACTAGATGAATAATTAAGTGAACCATGATGCCAAAGAATGCAGGCAGAAAATACTTCTCCAACTCACACAATATAATAGCAGTCTCATTTTCCAGTTCGTCTAACTTCACAGGATCAAGAACTTTGCTACATATGGAATTGAAGAAAAAGCGTAGCCGAGTTATGGCAAGCCTGACTTTGTTAGGCAAAATGTCTCGTATGGCCACCGATAACAATTATTGCATCAAGACGTGACAATCATGAGACTTTAAGCCTACCAACTTAAGATTCTTCAAATTCACAAGGCTCTTAATATTTGAAGAGTATCCTTGTGGAACTTTGACCCGTCGTAGGCACTGACAAAAATTGATCTTTTCCTTTCTGGACAAAGTATGACAAGCTGGAGGCAAGTATATTTTTCTACCATCAGACCTTGGATGTAACGACGCTCAGATACCCATCTCAGCTAGATCTTGACGAGTATTCAAACCATCTTTCGTCTTGCCGTGAATGTTAAGGAGCGTCCCAATGAGACTATCACATACATTTTTCTCCACATGCATAACATCAATACAATGTCTAACATCTAGATCAACCCAGTACGGAAGATCAAACAAAATCGACCTTTTCTTCCATATGCAAGTCTTATTTTTGTCCTTCTTTTGGATCTTTCCAAATATTGTATTTAGGTGTTGAACCCGCTGGAAAATCTGGTCACCAGTCAACGGTACCGGTGCATTTTCATGCTCTTGACTTCCATTAAATGCTTTTTTCAATCGTCGGTAAGGATGATGAGGTTTAAGAAAACGTTGATGCCTAGTGTACACTGTTTTTCTTTCATGTTTCAGTTATATGTAGCTTGTGTCTTCTTCACAGATGGGGCATGCACGATGGCCCTTAACACTGTAACCGCTCAAATTCCCATATGCTGGAAAATCATTAATGGTACAAAAAAGCATTGCACGCAAATTAAATGTCTCATTTTGAAACCCATCAAACACTAAAACTCCTTCGTCCCACAACTTTGTAAGGTCTTCAATCAAGGGATTGAGATAAACATTGATATCATTTCCTGGCTGTCTTGGGTCCGTTATCATCATAGACAACATCATGTATTTTCGTTTCATACACAACCAAGGAGGCAAATTGTAAATCACTAGCAAAACTGGCCACGAATTGTGTTGCATGCTTAAACTGCCATATGGATTCATTCCATCAGTGGCTAGTCCAAGCCTAAGATTTCTTGCCTCTTTGCCAAAATCTGGATACAAACGATCTATCTTCTTCCATTGCAAGGAATCAGCCGGATGACGAAGCATTCCATCACAGTTTCTCCCATTTGCATGCCATGTAAAGTCTTTTGCGTCGTCTCCATTAGCAAACAGACGCTTAAACCTTGGAATGATCAGAAGATACCACAACACCTTCGCTGGGGGGCCCTTGTTTGAGTTTTCATCACTACTACACTTCTCATCATCCTTGAGTTTGTACCGTGATACCCCACACCTAGGGCATTTCGACATTTCTTGAAATTGATGTCTGTATAATTCATTCGGGCAAGCATGAATCTTCTGATACTCCATACCCATGGGACACAATATTTTCTTTGCTTGATAGTAACTTTTAGGCAATGTGTTTTCCTCTGGAAGCATGTCGTGCACTACTTGAAGCAGTGAACTAAAGCTTTTGTCACTCCACCCATATCTGGCTTTGATATTAACCAGACTTAAAATCGCCGACAACAGCGTCAACGAATTCTTGCACCCCAGATACAAAGGTTTCTTTGAATCAGTTTGTAATGTATCATACATAGGGGCATGTGCTTGCTGAAAAGACTCTTGTCTAAGGTCACGAATCATATCCTCCAAGCGATCTCTCATTTCTACATCAAACGGTTCGGATTGCTGCCCACTCTACATGTCTGTCATTTCACCATGCCATATCCACGTCGTATAATTCCTCTTAATTCCATCACACAACAGATGCTCTTGTATGTCATCTAGTATTTGTCGTCTTCCGTTCAAACAATTGATGCAAGGACAATAATATTTTCCATCTTCATTCGGTTGACCTCTTTCTGAAGCAAATTGTAAGAATTGCTCGACGTCTTCCTCATATTCTGGGCTGATGCGACTTTCATTCATCCAACTTCGATCCATCTAAGTAATAACTCGGTCATACTCTCAAAGTTATTCGATGCATGAAAATCTCACTTTTTTATTATAGGTGTGGCCCTATCCCATTTGGGAAGACCGTCTTTTATGGTAGCTTCATACATCAGGGTTAATTCTATTTTGTTAAATTTGACAAAATTTTGGCAGCATTTCGCATTGGTCTCCAAGTACACCACATGAAATCGGTGAAATTAATTTTCCGATAATCAAGTATGCACCCAGAGAACAACTAGAAATGCATTACCAAAATTTCATCAAATTAAACAAAATAATTTTAACCTTAACACATGAATCTACCATAAAAATATCAGTCTCCCCAAACTGTCCAAACGGACAATTCAAGATTAAATACAATGATTAATGCAAACTGTCCGCAAGAATCATTGCATCCAATCTCAAACGGGAATCTAAGGTTCACTCATCATGAACACAATTTATATAGCATATATCAATTGTCATTAATGGTAGTGAACACGTAATAAAAATATTCATTGGTAACAAACATTTGTATCTGTGATGATGAGCAGTACGGTCCAAAATGAAAGCAAGAATCAAAGAAATAACTGAATGAACACCTACATCAATCATCATTCCGAAAAACAGATATCAATATGAATGCTACACTCAAACTCTGAAGAAGAATAAAGGATAATATGGCGGAAAGGATACAGTGTTGTTTGCACCCAAACTCTTACTAATGTGGCTAACATAATTTATGGAAAAATCATTTATGGAAAAATCCACAAATAGAGCAACATAATTTCAGGATCACTGTAAGCATTCATTAGTTTCAGTCACACAATAGTTTAACTATTTCGTCACATTACATAGAAATAGTTTCAGTCAACTATTTTTTATTCTGGAACAATAAATATAAAGTATCAAATCATTTAACCAATAACTTCATGTGATTCATGTCATATGGGAGTCAAAATTAATGGGCAATTTGTAGCAGACTATGATGCATGCATGTAGCCCATGGATTATGGATAGCAATCAGCAGCTAGTATTTTCCGAAACAGGGGAAAGAAAAATATGCAGCTACACATAATCCAAGTTCTTGACAACAGTAGTGCTAGTTAAAAAGTATTTTACATTTTTAAATATAATAAAATTTTTTATGGAAAAATATTTTTTATGCATTATATGTAGTTTAAGAAAATTGCTTATCTAAAGAGTTTGAATTATATTATAAAACTTTAAACTTAAGCTAGCTTTTGCAACCATTCTTTAGACATGTAATTTAAGAAAATTGCTTGATAAAAGTTTACACTCTAATGTACATAATTGTGCATTACTAAATCATTGAATATGAAGTTGTAATAGATAATTTGGTAACAGCGTAATGATTTTCATATCAATAATAGCATATTAAATCAAAAGAATAGCATCTATAATTACAACATGTTAAAAAAAAAAACTAACTGTAGTGGATGAACAATTTTTACGCAAGTACTATACTCTTCTCCAAGTTAAGAACCACATATGCAAGAGTCAACATAAGGACCCCACTCTCCCACTTATTATGTGGTGAGGCTAAGTCATCGTGTTGTGTATAGACAAATTTCCCATGAAAAGGTAAGAAGCACTAACGCCACTTCCCAAAGTTGGATGATGCTAGAGATGAGGAGAAGACCCAAAAAACAAAACCAAAACGCCACGTCTCTTGTGGTTTTCATTCAATAATACACCTCTTGGCTCTTGTCGGTGGCCGATGGGTGAGAACAGAGAAAGACCCTTTTATTATTATTGAAGTCCAAACAATATACAAGCATGGAACAAGATCGATGGTTTGAGCTCATCGACCACGCAATTCAGAAGCTTGTACACGACAACACCAACAAAGTCCAAGAATCCCTCCATAACAATGATGCTCAATACCAACACGCTCTTTCCCACCTTCTCTCTGTCTCTCAGGTATATTTGCAATTCATGCATATTGATATGCTCATATGCAAAAACTAGTTTCAAATTTTATTCTTGCGTATGGTGTTTGTTTATTATATGCATAGTTTGTCAATCTTCCTTAAAACTTTATTTTAATATTAATGGTATGTATTGAATGTTTTTAATGGTTGAGATAGGTAGCACTGACACAGAAGTGCTGAATTTATTGGCAGTTGAAAGGAGAAGAGATACTTGAGCAATTCGAAGCTTCTAGTTCTTCTGAGCCGGTCGCTTCTATAACTCAGGAAACAGAAAGTGAAAATGAGGATGCTGGGGAAAGTAAGGGAAGTGAAAATGATGAGATAATCAAAGAACTAAAGAAGGTGAAGAGGCAAAACTTCATGACTCATTGTCTAAAAACTCTTTAGATAATCCAAGTTCTTGACAATAGTAGGGGTGCCATGAAACACAGAAGTGTGTCGTGTGTGTACTGCTTGGACGCAAAAGCCAGAAGAATTAAGGTGGGGCATCAACAAATAACCGAATACAAACAATGTTTAGTGCTCTTTCATGAAAATGAGCATTCCAAATATAATATAAACAGAGATAAAAAGAGGGAGAATAACTTTTTGGTGGGTTAATGATCAAATAACAATAAATATAAAAGTAAATCAAGAAAAGCACATTTTCAGCATTTCAGCATTTCAACAATTCAGCATTTCAGCATTTCAGCATTTCAACAAAAAAGAATAACACATTTTCTTTTGAAAAGCAAGAAAATTAAAAAGCAATAAAATATCTTAATTAAATTATGTTTGACGAGTTATCATTCATATAACACATTATCATCAACAGCAAAAAATACACAATCCAAATGAATGAATGATTGTACGAAGTAAAAGCAAGTTAAGGGGGGGGGGGGGGGCGGTGACTGCTCTCACCTCAAAACACGTATTTGGTATTTCCAATCAGAAAACACTGCTTATTATAGATCTCTGTATATAAAAGTTCCCTGTCCCCAAGATCAATCTCAATCACCTTCAATTGAACTATACTCCAAAAACATTCATTTTAGGAGGAAGTGTCTGTACAGTAACCACCAAGAATAACTAGGAAGCACAGAGGATAACCTTATTGCCAACTAAAAAAAGTTCCACCTCTGCAAAATTCTACTTTCCTTGCTTGTTCTTTCTCTTTTCAAAACATTCCCTCAAAGCGTATACCTCTGTCAAGAGTTCATCAATGGTTAACTGTTATTATTATTATTATTATTTCGGTGCACAACTGCAATGGTTAATTCAAATACAATCATGGAAGGTAAACTTGCTGAAGAAAATATTTTACAAATTCTAATTCAATAAAATAAACTCAGACGAACAATTAGCTATTTGGATTCCAAGTGAAAAAATTTCCATGAATTCCAACAATGCATTCTTACACACATTCAACTAGAAATTTAGAAATCGAAAACACGTTACGCACACAAAAAGGATTAAAGGAACAGAGAGAGTGTGGAAAATGGATACAATACCTGGTTGGCATTCTTTCCAATTCCTGTTTGTTCGAACAACGCAATCCTGAAAATTACAGAAAAAGAATTTCCTCAATAAATCGACGAGTTCAATGAATCTAAAATTTGAGGGTTTAGGGTTTTAGAAAGGGGAAATAAGTAAATAACAAAGGGAAATGAGGTTAACCTGCATCAAGCGATAGATTTACACTGTTGATTTACACATTTTCTTATTTTTATAAATCTATAATTTAATTTTTATTTTTTAATTAAGATATTTTATTTTTTAAAAATTTGTAATTTTAATCATTGATCATTTCATTTAATTAAGATAGTTCGTCTTTTACTTCTAAAAAATTAAAATTAAAATTAATTTTTTTTATTAAAATAGAAAATGAAATATCTCAATTAAAGAATAAAAGAGTTAAAATTATGAATTTTTAAAAATAAAAGATAAAATATTTTAATTAAATAAAAAAACTAAAATCATGAATTTTAAAAAGTAGATGAACGAAAAATATGTTTTAATCAAATAAATAATGTCTGCATATATTTTGACTTTTTTGACAGTAAGTTATAGTATCGTAAATTTCTGTAATAATTATACTAAAAATTATATCAAAATATTTTTCAATTAATTGATATTATAAAAAAATTGTAACAATTTTTGTTTGCTACTAAGTATATAAATCAATTGATAAGATTGTTTTAATTTAACTAGTGATTTTAAATTTAAGTTTTAATACAATATTAAATATTAATAAGGATGACTTTTTTATAATAAGAACTCGGTGATAATCATTTCATAATTGATAATCATACTAAATTTGAGTTGTCGTGGTTACCAGACCTAATATGCTAATCTTGTTCTCAAACTTAGTTCGTGAATTAAAATTTAAAGTTTTATTAAGTAAATCTAAAAAAAAAATATTTAATTGAGTATTAAAATAACTTTTGACAAAAAATATTCATCACTATTTAAATATAACTCTTTTTCTTTGTTTCTTCTTTCCTAAATAATTTTTTTATTAAATTTATTAACAAAAAATTCACATAATTAACAAATGAAGTTAAAAATAATAAAAAAAATGACAAATATAATAAAAATAAATTACATGTGGATTATAATTAACTCTATATTTAAAGACTTAAAACATAATTTTCGTGTCTCATGAAAATATTTTTATTTTTGTTCTGAAAAGTTTGTTTAAAAATAATAAAAATATCATTTTTTTTTCAAATATAATAATTAAATAAAAATATATTAATAATAAATTTTATTTTTTTTACGATATAATTATTTTTACCAACATTCTATAAAAATTCTATAAAAGTTAAACTCTATTATTAAAAACAGTTTTTTTTTTCAAATTAACTAATATCAAATAATTTATATAAATGTGTGTTATATTTAAATGATAATCATGAAATAATAAAATTAAAATTACGAAATTCATTTTAAAAATTTAGTTTAATTTTTAAATGCTTACCTTTTGAATTTATTATTGTTTATTAATTATTATATTTTTTTAATTAAAATATAATTAATGATGCAATATATGATTTTTTTAAAAATATATAAATAATTAAAAAAAAAGTTTAGATTAACATCGGTTATTTGAACCGATGTCATTAAGCACTTACAACATCGGTTTTCAAATAACAGATGTTAAAACTGAATTTAGTGTGATTTTAACATCGGTTATTTGAAAACCGATGTTGTAAGTGCTTAACGACATAGGTTTTCAAATAACCGATGTTAAATTAACATCAGTTATTTAAAAATAGATGTCGTTAAACACTTACAACATCGGTTTTCAAATAACAGATGTTAAAACTGAATTTAGTGTGATTTTGACATCGGTTATTTGAAAATTCATAGGAATGTCTACTAAATATTGAGATACACGTCCATAAAATTAATTAGATACACATTGAACATTTAAAATTATTTCAATCCTTAGAAAGCTTGAATGTGTCTCATGTAAGACTTTTGCCATGAATAGGCTTCGGGTGTGCAGTATCTTTTCCATTGTGGTACAATAGGAGATAAAGGACAATTATCCCTTAAAAAAAGATACATTATCATACAAAAGACGGAGTTACCGAATAAATCAATATTAGTCTACAAAAGTAAATGGTATCTTTAATGGATAATGTATACCTACACAAAGTAATTTCTATTAACAAATCCAATTGAAATGTGACGGGACACAACTGACATAGGACTCCTAAGTGGAAAGAAGGTTCAACTTTGCAACCTAGATAAGCGGACCAATATAACATTATACCGACTTGCAATGACATAACCTATGTCGAGAATGGTCATCCATTTCGCTTCGGGTATTGGGCCATGTTCAACATACAAAGAGGTTATTAATTCCCATAATTTTTCTTCTGAGCCAAATAATTGAGCATAAAGAGAGTACCATGTTTGAAGTTTCTGAATCAAATCTTGGCAAACGAGAGACCAAGACACCTCACCCTAGCCTAGCAAAGCTGCAACTGTCCTGTAACCACAATTTCCATTCATTCAGTGTGACATCTTTAATGTTCATAATGTATTATTGCAACTCATTGGAAAATTCATCCATATAATGGTCCATTTTTGTCTTCTTCTTGTCACAACCAACCTTGTGAGCCATACTTGGAGTTCCTAAACTACCAACCATCATGCTCTTTTCATCGACACACTCCCACATTGAAGGTTTACGTTTGGTAGATTTCACAGACTTCAATGCACCCTTTGTTTTAACTTTCTATGGAGGGGAACACATTGAAGTGGTATTCAAAGATACAAGTTCACAAACTTTAGTCTTTAGGATGATTTTAACGCACCAATCTAGTTGTGAAAATCTCTTTAACAATGCATCAACCTCATGTGTTAGGGTTAAGTCCCCTCAAGAGCCATATGTGTCTTCTGAACTACGAATGGATAACATCTAATATACTTGAATAAACTTCAAGAAAATGGAGCCATATATACTGATAAATTGTTTAAGTTCACAAGTACATGGTAGACTATGAGTAACTCTAAGTGCGTAGTTGCACATTAACTTGTCTTTGTATTTTTTGTACTTCTTTCCCCCTCTCATGCTACTTTCCCACATGTTGAGCCCAATTTCACAATTCATCGTGCTCTTAAAAAACCTAAAAGAATCTAAAAAATCATTCAATAGCAAAATGCATGGCTTCATAAAACATAGACATATAAAAGCCATGAAATATATCTTATCAATCATGAATTAACTAGAAAAGTTAGAATAGTTAGGTTGCAATTGAATTTCAATATTTTTAGCATCCACATTTTCATCATTATCATTCTTGATACCAGTATCATTATCATTCTCTAATTTTGTAAACTAATTGTATGCATATTTTATTTGGTGTATTTTTTTATTTTTTTTATTTGGTGCATTTATTATTATTATTATTTAAATTCTCAAAAAGGCATTCTAAATTAATTATGCATCTTGGATATATTTTGTTTTCAGATTCAACAATATAGGCATTTAATCATTTTCTAATTTAAAAATATCTAAAGTAGCTTGACCAAAAACAAAATTTAAATTAAGAAGAATTTAATTTCCGTTACAGTATAATTAATTGAAGAGAAATAAAAATGAAAAGTGATATATAAGAATAATGAAACATAAAATTAATATAAATAGCTTATAATATGTTCAAATTTTCATTGTTTAAATTTGAATAAATTCAATTTATTATATTTCAAATCATATGATATATAATACTTACTTTTTATCATTAATAAATGAATAAAACAATGATTTCATTATTATTCTTTATATTTCAAAATATTTTTAATAAATTTGTTTAAACATTGGTATATTTATTTGTCATAGATAACTTTGGTAATATAAGATCATCAAGATTAGTATACTTATCAATATGGATATTGTTATTTCTTTATTTCATATTATTAGTATACTTATCAATTATTCAAATGATGTAATCAAGAAATAATGAAATCTTGAATCGAGAAAAAATAAATAATGAAATCTAAAATTGATATAAATTAAATAACTTATAATATTTTCCTTATAAAAAATGGTAATATTTTAAATTTTTATAGTTAAAATAAAATCAACTTAATATATTTCATACTGTATGATATTTTTACTTATTTTTATCATTAATTAATATAATTTTAGTAATTATCATTGTTTCTATTTGAAGTATACTTTAATAACTTTATTTCAGCGTTAGTATACTTATTTATTTCTATATTATCTTTATCCAATTCAAAATCTTCTTTCATACGAAGGCTGATGTCCATGTAAAAGTTTACTTGTGACTCTAATAAATATATATAAAAAAAATTATACCTTAGGTCATATTATGCTCATTGTCTTGCACCATTCAATAGGCCAAGAGGAAAGAAACATAGGGAACTACTCAATAGATAAGCTCTTATGATGCACAAATAAGAATTTACAATTATTTTCTTCTAATTTCAACTGTGCATGTGTAGGTGTATTTGTAAGTTGTTATTTAATAGAATGAATGTGTTATGTATCCAATAACATTATAAAGTTTCTAAAATCATCAGCCGAAAATCTAAAATAAGTTGATTGTAAAATCTCTACGATTTTTTTTTTTTTTGGAAAAGCCAATACTAATTAGATTGTAGTAAAGCACAAGGCATACCCTACATACACCATACACCATACACCCTGGTAAAAAGAAAATTGAAAAAAATGTGTTACTGCCTATAGACCAACAACCAAATTACAAAATTCCTACCCGACCCAACTCTAGAATACAATCTAAAAACATTATATATTACCGCTCGAACATGTAAAATAAATACCTTATTCATTACGTTTACCGTAAATCTGTACGCCCCATCACCAACAATAAGTACCAAAACTATCACCAAAGCACCAACATAATGAACATAGCATTCGTTCTAATTTAATACTAATGTATTGTTACGAAAATAACGCTTGAGAAATAACCTCAGAATCGAAAGTATAACTTTTTCTTGTCCTTGTGAAATAGAATTCGCTTGCAATCTACCCCCACACCAACATTCCTTCTTCAGCTGAACTTGCGCCCCACATAAAGCAAAACAATATGAAAACAAAACCAGAACCGAATAGAAACCAATCGATCTTCCCCTTTAGTTAAAGGCTGAAGAAGAACGTACCTATCGGCGTGAGGGATAAAAGAATTGTTGGGCTGTGATTAAAATTTATATGGAAGTTTATTCTGTAATTTTTTTCTGTTTTGTCCTCTGCCTATATAAGGCAAGGATGCCCTATTCTTTTAGGATAAGCTTTCACTTGTATATTGCTTCAATAATAAATAAAATTTCTCTGTTTTCCCTCCAGTGGATGTAGCCTTGATCAAAGGTGAACCACGTAAATCTGTGTGTTCTTTCTCATCTCTCTCTCCCTTTCAATTTGCTGCAAAATCTGTGTGTATGACATTTCTGTTCTGCTGCATCTACTGCTATTGTTCTTGATTGTTCTTCATCACTTCCATAACAAACTGATATCAAGAGCTCAAGTTGCAATCAAGGGAATTCAAGATTCTCATCTGAATACAAAGATCAAGTTGTGGGATTCTTGTTTCTAGTTCTTTCATTGCTTCACTGTGATCAATAACACTTAAGAAATCATGTCAAACACAATCAGGATTGAGAAATTCAATGGAAAGAACAGCTTCAATCTGTGGCGCATCAAGATGCGTGCTTTGTTGAAGGAACATCGTGTTTGGGCTCCTGTTGCTTCTGCATCTGTGAAGAAAGAAGTGGCTTCTGAATCAAAAGAAAATGCCTCTGTTTCAAAGACTGGAGAACTTGTAGAACAAGAAGAAAAGGCTCACTCACTAATCTTGCTTTCCTTGTCTGATGAAGTTTTATATGAAGTTGCAAATGAAGAAACTGCAAGTGACTTATGACTCAAGTTGGAAAAGTTGTATATGACTAAGTCAATATGCAACAAGCTCTTCTTGAAGAGGCGTCTATTTGGTTTACACATGAAAGAAGGTACATCTCTTAAAGATCATCTTGATGAATTGAATTCTATTTTGATGGAATTAAGAGATATAGATGTTAAGATAGAGGGTGAAGATGCTGCCATGATTCTGTTAGCCTCTCTACCATCATCATATGAGAGTTTTGTCAATTCTCTTAGTGTTGGTAAGGAATGTGTCACCGTGGAGGAGGTGAAATCCAACTTATACTCAAGGGAACTTCGATCTAAAGCATCTGGAAATTCTGAAGAACCAAATGGATCTGGTCTGGTGGTCTCTAACTCCATCAAGAACATCAAGAAAAAGGTGTTTAAAGGAAAGAAGAAGACTCATGTCAATCCAAAGGGCATCTGTAAATACTGCAAGGAGCCAGGTCACTGGAAGAAAGATTGTCCCAAGAAAAAGGGCAAACCATATGTTGTTGTTGCCAAGGAAGGTTCCACATCTAAAAATGAGCTTGTTCTCTCAGTTGCTGATCGTCACCAACATTCTGAAAATCAGTGGATATTAGACTCTGGCTGTTCCTTTCATATGTGTCCTAACAAAACCTGGTTTGACATCTATGAAGAGAATTCGGGTGGAAATGTCTTCATGGGAAATGATGTCTCATGCAAGACAATTGGAATTGGCACAATAAAAATCAAGATGCATGATGGAATTATCCGAACACTCACTGAAGTTAGGCATGTTCCAGAGCTAAAGAAGAATCTAATCTCCATAGGTATTATGGATGGAAAGGGGTTCAAATGCAGCACTGAAAATGGGGTCATGAAAATTCAGAAAGGCTCTACAATGGTGATGAAGGGTATAAAGAGGGGTAATCTCTATATACTTCAAGGTACAACATGTGTTGAGGATGGTCTAGTAGTTGTTGCATCAAGATCTAATAAGAGCATACCTGACTTAACTCAATTGTGGCACATGAGGCTAGGTCATATGAGTGAAAAAGGTATGATGATACTTCAAAAACAACAGCTGTTCGGAAATCAAAAACTGGATGAACTTAAATTCTGCGAACATTGTGTTTTCGGCAAGCAACATAGGATCAAATTTCCTAAAGCAATTGACACCACCAAAGGAACTCTTGATTACATTCATGCTGACTTCTGGGGGCCTGCAAGAGTACCTTCACTAGGTGGTGGAAGGTATTTTCTGTCCATAATTGATGACTTCTCAAGGATGACATGGATCTACGTCATGAGTCATAAGAGTCAAGCTTTCAAATGCTTCAAAGAATGGAAAGCACTAATTGAAAAACAAACTGAAAGGAAAGTTAAAAGACTCAGAACTGATAATGGCTTGGAGTTTTGCTCAACAAAATTTAACAAATTCTGCAGAGAAGAAGGAATTGCTAGACAATTTACTGTTAGGAACACTCCTCAGCAAAATGGAGTTGCTGAACGAATGGACAGAACACTCCTAGAAAGAACAAGATGTCTGTTATCCAATGCTAGTCTCAACAAAAGTTTTTGGGGAGAAGCTATCAATACAACTTGTTTTCTGATCAATAGAACACCCTCTACTGCTATAGGACTTAAAACTCCTATTGAAATCTGAAATGGAAAAACAGCAAACTACTCAAACCTAAGAGTATTTGGTTGCAATGCTTATTATCATGTCAAAGAAGGAAAGCTGGTACCTAGATCAAGAAAGGGTTTGTCCATGGGTTATGGTGATGGGGTGAAAGGCTATAGGATATGGTCACCCTCAGAAAAGAAAGTTCTTCTCAACAGAGATGTAATTTTTGATGAATCACATTTGTTTCATCCCAAGCTTAAGGTTCCAATTGCTGGAACACAGAGCTACCACTCTCCTCAAGAAAAGGATGTAGAATCTATAACCAAAGACTCAGAAAAAAGAGGTCATTTTGAAACATCTCTTGTGGTTCTTCAAGAAGGTGAGAAATCAGAAGATTCCAGTGCAAATGAGTCTCATTTGGCTGCTGAAGCTGATCCTTCACAGCTCAATTCTGGAATCAATCAGAGACCAAAAAGGGTCACTAAACCTCCTGAAAGATATGGTTTTGAATACATGGCTGCCTATGCATTACATGTAGCGGAATAAATAGATTCAAATGAATCAGCCACTTACCAAGAAGCTATCAATCATCCCGAAGCTGAAAATTGGTTGTTAGCTATGAAAGAGAAAATTGAATCTTTATATAAGAATCATACCTGGAAACTTGTTGAACTACCTAAAGGAAGACATGTGGTAGATTGCAAGTGGATATTCAAGAGGAAACTTGGTCTTTCAGAAAAGGAAGGGATAAGATACAAGGCTAGGTTAGTTGCCAAGGGATTTAGCCAGAAATAAGGAATAGATTTCAATGAAATTTTTTCACCCGTGGTTAGACATACATCCATCAAGGTTCTTCTTGCTATTGTGGCAAGCCAAGATTTGGAACTTGAACAGCTTGATGTCAAGGCTGTTTTTCTCTATGGAGATTGGAAGAAAATATTCTAATGAAACAACTTGAAGGATTTGAAGTTCAAGGAAAAGAAAGGTATGTTTGTCAACTGCAGAGGTCCTTGTATGGATTGAAACAATCTCCAAGGCAATGGTACATGAGGTTTGACAACTTTATCACCAGCCAAGGATTCAAAAGAAGTCTCTATGATTGTTGTGTTTATCACAACAAGGTGGAGGATGGATCAATGATCTATCTTCTACTCTATGTAGATGACATGCTTATTGCAGCAAAAAGCATGTGTGATATACAAAATCTGAAGATCCTCCTGAGTGGTGAATTTGATATGAAGGATCTAGGGGCTGCAAAGAAAATCTTAGGAATGGAGATCTATAGGGATAGAACTTAGAAAAGGCTATTTTTGTATCAAAAGGATTACATTCAGAAGATACTTGTGAGGTTTGAAATGACTGACTCTAAACCTATCAGCACTCTCCTTTCAGAAAAAGAGAAGTTGTCTACTATGATAAAGGTTCAAGATCAAGTTGATCAGGACTATATGTCAAAGGTTCCATACTCAAGTGTTGTTGGCAGTCTCATGTATGCCATGGTCTGCACTAGACCTGACCTTGCTTATGCTGTTAGCATGGTCAGTAGGTTCTTAAACCAACCTCAGAAGGAACATTGGAAGACTGTGAAGAGAATTTTCAGATATCTTAAAGGGACTACAGATATAGGTTTGATCTATGAATCTCACTCAGATTGTTGCCTCACTAGCTATTCTGATGCAGATTTTGCTACTGATCTTGTCAAAAGAAGGTCCCTAATAGGGTATGCTTACACCCTTGGTGGCTGCTTGGTGAGTTGGAAGGCAACACTTCAACCTTCTGTTGCTCTCTCAACTATTGAGGCTAAATATATGGCTCTTATTGAAGCTGCAAAGGAAGGAATTTGGCTGAGAGGTCTGATAAATGATCTCGAAATTAATCAAGAATATGCTAACATCTACTGTGACAGCCTTAGTGCTATATGCTTGGCCAAGGATTAGGTTCATCATGATAGAACCAAGCATATAGATGTTAGATATCACTTCATTCGGTCAGAAAGAAGAATCAAAGTTCATAAGATTATCACTCTGCACAATCCTGCTAATATGTTTACAAAGCCAGTTCCAAAGAGCAAGTTTGATCACTGCTTAAGCTTGCTCAATGTAGATTGTTAGGGTTAAGATCATGTGTGTTCAGAGGGTGCAGTTTGTGTCTTATATGGATGTTAGTTCAAGGTAGTGAATCGTTGGGCTGTGACTAAAATCCATATGAAAGTTTATTTTGTTATTTTTTCTGTTTTGTCCTCTGCCTATATAAAGTAAGGATGTCCTGTTTTTTTAGGATAAGCTTCCACTTGTATACTGCATCAGTAATAAAGAAAAGCTCTATGTTTTCCCTCTCGTGGATGTAGCCTTGATCAAAGGTGAACCACGTAAATCTGTGTGTTCTTTCTCATCTCTCTCCCCCTTTCAATTTGCTGCAAAATCTGTGTGTATGGCATTTCTGTTCTGTTGCATCTACTGTTGTTGTTCTTGATTGTTCTTCATCACTTCCATAACAAGAATGATATTATAACACACCAGGTAAGAGGAAAGAAGAAGAAACAAAATAGGATTATAAAATAGACGCAAATGATTATAATGAAAAAAAAAAGTGTTTTACCTATGATGAGGATGAAGGCAACTTAGATTGAGTTTAGGAAAAAGGAGAGGATGTGGTGGTTTCCATATTTACCTAGCAAAAAAAAAAAAAAAAAAAGAATAGTTCAAAACGAAGTTGAACAAAGGATAGAAAGAATATGAGAATTCGGAAAGAGGAAGATGCCTTATAGAGAGTCAGATGAGGAAAGGGGTTGTGTGTCTCCAAATGCAATCAATGTCTCCTTTTATAAATCACGAAAGTGAAAAGTGGTTAGAAATGAGCCAAGGATTTTCCTCCAAAGTCAAAAAGTATGTCCACATATAATGAATCCCAAATGTTTCTAGAGCACGTTTATAGTTTATACAATTATGTGCCTAGGAAAGACCAACTACTCGTCGATTTAAAATGAAAAAAAAAATTGAACCGTTTACTAGCCCAACAACGGAATTAATAAATCTACCTGAAAAGACAATTAACCAACTTAACGGAATTATACAATTAATAGGATTTATAGTAAATGGCCTCCAACAAGGCACATGTAAAGTGATTGATCATTGGTGTTTCATTTAAATTTGTCACCTATTCTCCAAAAGGAAAAATGTGTTTTTATACCATATAAAGTTATTTTAGTTAAATTAACTTATAAACTATTCAAACTAATTTATAAGTTAATCAAATGACTTAATTGCACACAAAAATTTTATTATATTTTTTAGTTATCTATGTGACACATGGTTTAGAGTCATGATTATCTATTAGAATTTAATAGGTAAAACAGAATATAATTAAACCTTTCTTGGTGTTATCCTCTTCGTAGTGTTACTATGTGTTTGGATGGGGAAATTAAACTAGGTAAAGTATTTCAACAGGGATATTAAAATGTTTTTCTATAATGAAATCTGTTTGGATAAGATATTTTAAAAGTAATTAAAATGTTATCATTTTTCTAAAGCATTTTAATATACTAACTTGACAGAATTTCAAATTCTCACCAAAAATAAAGGAATTAAAATTCCTCACTCTTTAGAAAAGAGGACACTCTCACGCACACTAGCTCTCTCTCCCTCTCAGCACACTAGCTCTCTCTCTCTCCCTCTCAGCACACGTACACTCTCCGTAGCTATCTGTCTCTCCCTCTCAACACACCTTGGTGTCACCAGCTACCACCTCCATCGACAAGTAAGTTTTGCTTTCTATTCATCACAATCTTTTCTTCCTCTCACTGATAGGTTTCTTTCTCGCTCACTCATCTCTGTTTTTTTCTTTTCACAAGTTTATGTTTGTTTGATTTTGATTTCATTTTTGTAGCTACAAGGGTTGCTTGATTTTATTGATTTATGTTTCATTTTCTATTTCATTTATTTTGTTTCAATGATTTTGATATGTTGGCGGGTATGGAATTGGATGGGTTTGGAGTTGAGATAGGTTGTGAGCACCATATGTTTGTGAATATGCATCAAAGAGAAATAGAGAAACAAATATGTTTGAATTTCTCGAACTGCATGATTGCTTGAGAATATGAATGAGTTGTTCGATTAATGTCCTTCGTTCTCTCACACTTAAACTGATTGTGATAATTAATTGTCAATGTAATTGGGATTATTTGTCTCCCTTTTGTTTCATTAGGAATTTGTTTGGAAAACTTGTAACGGAGTATTTGAGATAATAAAGTATTTGGAGTTTCATTTGATTGCTAGATTCCTGTATTTTTATTATGTTCTCAAAGTGTTGTATTGGTACCTGCTGGCTTGGAGCTTGTTGAGACGTCTAGTAGTAATAATACAATTGTCATAAAGAATTTGTGACTTGTGAAACAGTTTCAATAACCAGCTATAAAATACTATATATTTTGGCTTGTGAATTGTAAAGCCTTGTTCTGTGCCGTGCTTTTACTTGGATATGTATGATTTGGTTGAAAGTTGCTACAAATTTTCCTCCATTCTTTAAAAACTCCTCTTTCCTATAACCAGAAATTAAAGACTGACAAAGGTTTGTTTGGGTTTATTTTTATTTGCTTATGTGTACTGAGTGGGATATAACAAATTCATGCACATTTCTATTATAACCCAAGTTTGCGAAAAGCTATGCTTGTTAATGGGTTCCTAATAACTAGAATATGCCTAAGTTTTTATTCTTTTGAAGGTAGAAAGTAAACTTACGCTTGATTGAACCAAAGACACAAAAATAATATATGGGATTCAAAGATGTTCATGGTAGCCTAATTGGTAGTGTTTAATGAGTAGCAGACAACCAACTTTTCCAGAGAAAGACTTTAGGAGTAGCATGACCTGAGTGATTGAGGAGGAGATTAAGAACCATATTTTGGTACCCTAGCAGTTGTAGCCTGTAACTCAAACCAGAAAAAGTAGTGTTTTAAGCTGTTAATTTAAATAAAAGTATTTTTTTAATGCAGTATGAAAAAGATGAAGATCAAATGAAGAATTGTTGGGTGTCATCTTTTCAGATGTTAACATACAATTAGTAGCATCCAGTATGAAAATTCCTAGAATCCATCAAAGCAGTAAATAATTCTGCTAATAGAGAAAACAAAAAGTGGAAACATGAAGAAGATGATTTGACTGTTATACATTATCACCCTCTCATTTTACCATTCTGCCCTCACCTACCATCTAGGTAGAGAGTACACAAACGTAATACATAGGGAGATGGATATATATAGTACATGTATCACACAAAATAGGGTCATAGAATAGCATTTGTGCAGCCTTGGCTAGCTAGCTAGTGTTACCTGGACCATCCAAGGATTGTAGGATCAAAGAATTGAGTATGTGCTTGAGAGAGGGGATTCTTTGCAGAACAGAAAAGGGTGTGTTTTTTTTTATGCATGAAAATGTCATTGTCACCTGCAGATGGTAGTTGTGCTGGTCCTGCCCAAAGGAAAACAAAACAATTACAAAACAAAAGGCCCAGACACAAAAGCAATATGTGTTTGGCATATGCCCTCACATATCCTTATGGTATAGTACGTTTACTAATTGTATTGTTACTTTGTTAGTTCACATA
This sequence comes from Glycine max, assembly GCF_000004515.6. Classification (NCBI taxonomy): domain Eukaryota; kingdom Viridiplantae; phylum Streptophyta; class Magnoliopsida; order Fabales; family Fabaceae; genus Glycine; species Glycine max. The sequence goes on from NC_038241.2 coordinate 28,832,345, forward strand.
ATCACTAAGCTAAAAGTCAAGGGCATCACATAAATCATGATATTAAAACTGAATAAGTCCCAACCTGTACTTCAATTGAGAGTTGAGAGAAGGCATGTGAAGTAGAGTTGAGAGGATGCATATCAAGCAGAGATGAGAAGAGGCATATCAAGATAGAAAGGGGTGTTGTTGAGATATTCAGACCATTTAATGTCTTATTGTTCTGCCTTGGTGGCAAATTCTGCTTACTGCAACCCCTATGTTATTGTGTTGTTGCTTTGTAATTGGATGTTGCAGCTACTGCTCCCATTGTTTTTGCTTGCATTGTTGTTGTTGTTGTTGTTACTGATGGTACCTGCTTCCTAGTTTTGAACATCATCAGAGGATATTGAAGAAGGGTTGTTATTGTTGTTGTTGTTGTTAGAGTGAAGACTAACAGTGGGTTTTACATGTGTTGGAAACATAGAATGGAACATGGTGAAATTCAGCTCTGACATCATTTGAGAAGAAGTGGAACTTGGTATGAAGCAAAGTGGAGTGTTGTTGGGAGTAATAGTGAGTCCCATGTTTGGTCCATAGTTGAGGTGCTGGAAAGGAAAATATCCCATTCCCATCATATCAAAACTAGTGATGGAGTTGTTAAACCTGTCAAGGGTGTTGTTGTTGTTGCCACTGCTGATCTTGGAGGTGGAAGAAACTTTAAGGGGATATCTATCCATAAGCATAGAAGTAGTCGCAGTAGTAGCCATAGGCATAGAAGTTAGTTGTAGTGTATATATACCTCATCAAAGGTTTTCTTGAAAGGGATGAAGCTAAAGTGATCAAGTTTTAGTTGTTGAATATCCAAAGGATGATGAGTAGTGAAACTTGTCATTGGAGGGACACCAACAACAACAGACATCTCATATCTGTGAGTAACAATTTCCTTAGAAGAGCAACTTCGACTTCCACTGTCCCTTCTACCAGTACTATTGTTGTTAGGTTCTCCACTTCCTTCACTAGTTATTGCACTTTTATTTGACCAGTTGCACTGCCTTGGTTGTGTCTGGTAGAATATCTTTGACACCATTACCTCTCCTTTCTCTTCCTCGTGCTGCCCCAAATGGTATTGGTGCATCACCTAGTTGGTTTTCTCGAGCTTTTTGTTCTTTCCAAAGTTGGAGTAGAGGACTAGAATTTTCTTGCAACCCTTTTGTTTTCCGTTCACCATCACTGGCTTGTGCCACAGGGTTTCTCCACCTTGCAAGTCACATTCGTTTTGAATCTTTCTCCTCTTTCTTGTCCCAGTTGTGTAAGCTTTTGAAGGTCCATGGAAAAAGTGCTTGCTCAACCCATCTCTTGTTACTCCTGTTAATTAGATGCATATATCAACCACACACCCAAAATCAAACTTAGGCCGACTTTGGTGAACTGAAAAATAAAACCCTTTTTCATATTATATTAAGCAAGTGGAATTATAAGATTAATTTAATGATAAAAAAGAAAGAAAAAAGAAAAGATGGTGGATTTAATTTTTACCGCTAACAAAAAATTAATAATTAATAAATAATATTAATTAATAAAAAAATAAGTTTCTTGAAAATACCAATTAAAAGAAAGAGGGACCTAACTGGGACTTAACAAATAGTATGGAACTTTGAATAAGATAGTTAGAAAACAACACTAATTAACACTGCATGTTAGAGAATAATGAGAGTTAGAAATTAATGGGAGGTGAATTAAATTTATTTTTTTCTAGTATATTTTCACGCTGTGTATATCTCACACCTAGAAGCTTCTCTGGATGGGTATAACAAATTCCATCTTCTCCTTCAATAGCGGGAATGAACTCATCTATCAAAGGGTGTGATTTCATGTTCTTTGCCTCCATTTTGGCTTCAAGATGTTCTGTTAGCTCTTGGTCTATGGGATCAAACTTCACTCCTGCGGGCAAGCCTAGCTAGTCCTACAGTCTCCATTGAAATATCAAGTGAAAAACCAAAATTAAAGCTAAAGACAGAGAGATAAGAGGAACAAGAAGAATAATACAATGGAAAAAGAAAATAATGATGGAAAATATTAACTATTTCTATGCCTATGGAAAATATTAACTAACAAAATATACTAGTACTTGTTGCCAAGGACTGTATGAAGTTCAACAATGGAGTTCTCTTCTTGCTGTGAGAATGCTCCTCTCTTCAAATCAGGCCTGAGATAATTTATCCACCTTAATCTGCAGCTCTTGCCACACCTTTAAAAATTACGAGAATTCAACACCCAAACCTGGTATAATCATCAAATTAGAAGATAATATGTTTTCAAAATATATATCATAATCAATAAAAAAGGTGTGATAGGATAATAATGTACAAATAATTCATTGGCCAAAAAAACTGCAACATTTTCTGCAATGTTGTTCAACATCTTTGTCTACTATTATTTTATTGATCCTAATATACGAAACTTTGTTAGTTTTTTTTTTTCTAGTTGATCATCTTTGCCTATACTCTAAATTGCACTAGTATCATTGTTTTACATCTTTTACCTAGATATTTGTTTTAAATCTCAAAATAGTATATGCACATATTATCTTATATCATTATCATGCAGTTCAGATTGAGAAGAAATGGATCCTAACATAGTTAACACTGCAATTACTTCAAGAAGACGTAAAAGAGAAGAGTATAAGAAGATAATCTTATTAGTTGCTGCTTGTGTTGTTCATATGGTCATTGGTGTAGTGACATGGTATCATAATAATTATTTTGTTAAGGAACCAACCCATAATTAGGAACTAGAACGTCGCAACTTCCTTAATCATCTTTATAGAGGGACAGAGAAAGATTGCATTGAAAAGTTGAGGCTTAGTAAAAATGCATTTTTTAACCTTTGTAGAATTTTAGAAGAAAAGGGTGGATTAGTAAGAACAAGAAATGTTCCAACAACTGAAGTAGTAGCAATGTTTTTACATATCCTTGCTCACAACCTAAAGTATAGGGTAGTGCAATTTAGTTGTTGTAGATCTAAAGAAACCAAAAATAGACAATTCAACGATGTCTTGAGAGTGGTAATAAAAGTGAGCAAAAACTATTTGAATTTTCAACCCTATACTTTAGAAGGTGCGGAAGCAAACAAGTGGAGATGGTTTGAGGAAAGTTTATCAATTGTTAGGAGAGATTAGTTAATTATAAAATTTTCTTAGAATCTAAAAAAATTGTCTTGTTTGTAGAGATGTATTGTAGCACTTGATGAGACTCATATTCTGGTTACAGTTTCTCCTGATGAGAGACCTAGATATCGTAATAGAAAGAATGATGTCTCTACAAATGTGTTAGCCGCTTGTGGTCCAGATTTAAGGTTTATTTATGTGTTACCTGGGTGGGAAGGATATGTAGGACACTCTCGAGTATTACAAGATGTATTACATTGTCAAAACAAACTTGAAATTCCAACGGGTAATATTTCTTGGAAATAATTTTTTTTCTTTTTTTTTTTTTGTCTAGTTTAAGCCTATGATTTTTATTTTAAACATTGTAGGCAAGTACTTTCTTATGGATGCGGGATATACCAATGGTCTGGGATTCTTAACACCATATCGAGGGACTAGATATCATCTCAATGAGTAGATTGGAAACACCCCTCAAAGTTACAAGGATTTATTTAATCTTCGTCATGCAAGTGCCCGAAATGCAATAGAAAGGTCATATGGGATCTTGAAAAAAAAGATGGAGTATAATAAGAACTCCTTCATTTTTTGATATAAAGAAACAAATAAGAATTATCAATGCTTGTTTTGTGTTACACAATTTCATAAGAGACGAACAACAAACTGATCACTTTTAGAAGTTCAAGACTTAGAATTCTTATCTGTTGTTGACGAAGTGTTAATCCATCAATCAAGGGAATGAGTTCAAAATAATGTCATAGATGATATCACAACTATTCAAGCTACTGAGGAATGGACAGGATTTCGAGATACATTAGCTATGAATATGTTCGCTAACTATCAAGTTAGAAGAGACTTTGCTTAAGGATAGTTCTTTTTTTAAATGTAATTTGCTATTGTAGAAAAACTTTGTGTCCTTTGTTACTATTGTACTTTGCTATTGAAGATAGACTTTTATGTACTTTGCTATTGCATAAAAACTTTTCTTAAGATATTTTCTATGATTGTGCAGTGGACTAATCAAATGAATAAAGTAGGTTGTATCTAATATTTGTTATGTGCAGGTTAAATAAGTGACATTAACTTCAATGGAGTCATCTAATGAAAAAATGACGGGCAAAAGAAAAGTTTTAGGAAAAAATAATGAGGAAACAAGAAGTTATTTTACATGAAATTTGGAGATGGAACATGTATTGGCTAATGTAGAGAAATCAAAGGAATTTGGACAACAAGGGTGACGGAGGTTGGGAAAGGTCAGCATTGAATGTTGCAGCGGCAATGTTGTCTACAAGCTTCAATGTTAATGTCACATCAGATAATATCAAAAACCTCAAATTATGAAGATTGTGGTATGGTATTATAAGTGACATCCTTGGCCAGAGCGGGTTTGATTGGGATGACACTAAGTACATGTTCACAGTTGAGAATGAAAATGCTTGGAATGAATATTGCACTGTAAGTATTCTTTAGTATATTGCTATTTGTTATGTAAAGATAGAGCCACTGGTCATGGAGCTGAAGCTGCTATGGATGCTGATGAAGCGATGAGTAGAGAGACAAATGAAGTGGAATTCATGGGGTTAGGTGCTACTACTACTATAGACTTAGAAGAACCAAGCTCTAATACAAAAGAAAAAAGACAAGGTTCAACTTCTTCTGGCACACATTCATTCTCACAAGACAAATATTGGAGAAAAAGAAGGAATAACAGTTTCTTTGGATAGAATGACCAACTCTTTTGACCGAATGGTAGAAGAAATGGATGGTAAAGTCGATGATGAAGATATTCAAGGAGTGTTTACGTGAGGTATCTTTGATACCAAATCTTAATAGACAACAATGAGCTAAAGCTATCAAATGGTTAGCTAGATATCCAAAGTAGTTAGCTATTGCGAAAGCCTTTCCAATTCACGAAAAGACTATGTTTTAACACATCTAAAATGAAACTTGGTGAGTAACCTTTTGTCTACATTTTCAATTTCAACTTTCAAATTATAAAATTGTCTTTTTTATGCCTAGTTGAAGTGATATTTTCACTATAGTTATTTGTCTTCCCTGTTGTGACTTATATTATTTTGTTTCTTCTATGTCTTGCAAACGAGGAATAGAGAGGAATTGCATTCTTACAAAGCAAGAAAAAAAAGTTGATTATTCTAAAAAAAATTTATTATGTTATTTGTTTTGGACCATCTAATTTGCAAAATAATTCGTGAATGATTGAGTATTGATAATATATGATTTTAGGTCTTGATATGGATTGAAGTATTTTCTTCTCTTACGAACAATGAAATTAATATCAATATTTGAATTTTTTATGAAATAATTGTCCTTAAATTATGTAATTTTTTAATTTCAATATTTTTTTTAAAATTATTGCGAGACTATGTAATTGAATTTTTTTTAACAAGAACAAGGAATTACATATCATTCATCTTTAATTTTGCAGTATTGTTTAATCCAATTTTTGTGTGTTACTACAAGAATATTGTGTAAGATTCAAAATTGTTTAGCATTAAAATTATTTTGATTATTTAATTATTAAATATTAAAAAAAATTGATTATTCAATATAGTATAGCATTAAATTTATTTTGAATATTTAACTGTTTAAAAAATGACTCATATTTATTTTCATTCAATATTGAAATTTTAATTTTTAAATAAATATTTAAAAATGAAAATTTGAATTTCATTGAAATTAAATTACTTTATCCAAATAAGGAAATTAAAATACAAGAAATTGAATTGCCTCATCCAAACAAAATATTTACAAAATGAAAGGAATTTAAATCAAGACAATCAAAATGTTGTGTATTTGAATTTCTTAGAAATTTTTAAATCCCTCATCCAAACACATGGTTACTATGTTTTCAATGGAAGAGAATTATTGGAAGAAGACTATTTTTTACAATGGTTTTGAGAGATTTTGTATGATAATTTTTAATTGTTGTTGAAGTCGTCGTAGTAGAAAATCAAGACTTTCCACAACAATTTTTGAACCGTCTTAGAAGGGTAGAATTTCTACGACAGTTTTGTTCTAAAACCATCTTAGAATATTTTTTTTAAAATTAAAAAAATTGATGATTCTAAGATGATTTTTCCAAAAATTATCTTAGAATGCAGATTTTTTAAGATGATTTTTCAAAAAAATTTCTTAGAATGTTTTTTTTAAATAAAAAATTGGGGATTCTAAGACGTTTTTAAAAAAAACCGTTTTAGAATGTAGACTTTGAAAAACCATCTTAGAATGTTTTTTTTAAAAAAATTAAAAAATTAAGGATTCTATGATGATTTTTCAAAGAACCGTCTTAGAATCTCTTTAAAAAAAATTAAAATTAAATTTCATTTTGTTTTTGGTGTGTAAAATTCAATTCCAAATATTCAATAATTCACCAATGGTCACAAACAAAATGACATTCGGCCCAAACACAAAACACATACCGGAAATGAGTTATCACATTCGTATAAAATAAAACACTAGAGTATGTGAAACATATAAATACATAGAGCTAAATTTACATAAACAACATCACTCCATCAAACCACACATAAATATTCACACTTATTCAAGTTCACACACTCCAAAAAATAACACAAAAACCTCAATCGTTAACTCAATGAAAGTTAAACACAAGCGTTATGCAACAAATATACTAGACTTAAGCCTACATGCAATGTGGTACCATTTTCAGTGAAAAATCTCTTTGGGTGCCTAGGAGTACATGACAAGACATGCCTCATAGTGGGTAAGTCAGGTCACTCTCACTATGTGAAATCACAGGGAGATCAGTCAAGGTCACTCTATTTTGTCAGAATACTCCAACCATGCTGGATCGACACAGGCTTAAAGGAATATTTCGATCAGGAGCACTCAAACCGAGTGTGTATTCTGGAGAGTCCGTCAGGGTCTCTCCCTCCTGATTCAGGTCCAACCCATAAAATATTTTAACACACAGACTTTACCTATGAAATATGCAATACACACAACTACTCAATCGCTTTCAAAATCTCAATTATTTCCAAAATCATTTTAACTCGTCACGCCTCAAGTGATTAAATTCGTCGAGTTTCCACAATGGAACCCACCACCACAAAACTCATTGCGCCTTAACTTTTTGTCCTTAAAGGATCTTACAATTGAGTGATTGCACTATTTATAGCTCACAACTTAATACACATGTATCTCAAATCTAACCATAATATTCTCAAACTCCAACACTTAATAATTTTCAAAATCATACTATAACAACACTACAATATTATAAACATCAAATATTAATATAAATAAATATATAGCTATATATATATATATATATATATATATATATATATATATATATATATATATATACACACACAATATGCTTAACAAATATATAAGCATGTATTATAATAATAAAATATATCTAACTTCAAAGCTTTAGTTGTTTATGTATGGGGAAGGTGTTAGCACCTCACGTGCTCGTCATGAAGACGACAACCTTTAATCGAGTGTGCTAAAAATAAAGTGACTTTTTAATTATTTATTTTTCCTTGAGAACATGAGTTATGTTCGTTATATCTTTTGTTTATTTAGGAAAAAAAGAAAGTGAATTTTATTTTTTTAGGAAAAAAGGAATTTTATGTTTTTTTTTTAGTTTTTTAGGTCAACAAGGGGTTTGCCCTCGCTCGTACATATCTTTAGGTGCAATGAGAAAATCAAACTTACATAGTTCTTTGGGTAGAAAACAGTTTGTGTGTTGTGTTGATTTTTTTTTGAAAGATTTGTTTTAATTGCGTGACAAAGAGTCGTTAAGGCGTTGGACCTTGAAACGACGTTAAATTTTAAGAAAACAGTAGAGAGAATCGCTTAAGGCATTGGACCTTGAAGCGATCTCGAGTAATGTGCAAATTTTATGGAGAAAAAAGAAGAATTGAATGATTATTTGTTTGTGAAGAAAAGAGAGAATCTCAAGTATACTTTGTAAAGTCAAGCAAGTTGGAGACCCAACATGATTTTCACAAAATTTTACTCACACATTATTAAAACACCACCAAGCAAGTCAAAGACCCAACATGGAGTGCACATAATGTGAAAAAAGGACTTCAAGTTTGCGATATACTTCGCAAAGTCAAGCAAGTCGAAGACCCAATATGAAATTCGCTAAATTTACCCACACATTTATTAAAACACCACCAAGCAAGTTGGAGGCCCAGCATGGAATGCACAGAATGTAAGCGTGTACTAAAGAATACTAACATAGAATTTCAGAATGATTAACATAACGTTAAGTAATCAATAGACGAGACACACAAAAATAAATCGAATGTGAATAGAAAGGGATAGAATAAAAGCAGGAAATACACTTACTAATTAAAGATGCGAGGTTAAAACATGGGAGAAATAAATAAGTGACAGAATATTTATAATACATTATGAACTAACCAGACAATTATAAAAAAAAAATAATAGAGCCAAATCGAAAAAAGGATGGTGTAAATAGCAGTTTTTACTTCATTTTGGCTATGCTCGAAAGAAGTGGGATGTGCCTAAAAGTGTGGAAGCAATGTCTTCCAAGATTATTTTGATGATGCCAAAGAATCAAGAGTTAAGCAAATTCCAAAGATTCAAGAATCAAGTTTCAAGAATCAAGATTCAAGAATAATCAAGATCAAGATTCAAGACTCAAGATTCAAGAATCAAGAGAAGACTCAATCAAGATAAGTACTAAAAAAGTTTTTCAAAACATTGAGTAGCACAAGAAGTTTTCACAAAATCATTACCAAAGAGTTTTACTCTCTGGTAATCGATTACCAGAAGGTAGTAATCGATTACCAGTAGCCAGCATTGTTTTCAAAACTAATTTACAAAGCTGTAATCGATTACCATGAGCATATAATCGATTACCAATGTTTTAAAACGTTAGATTTCAAATTTCAAGAGTCACAACTTGTGATAAAAAAAATTTCAAATCATTTCAAACTTGTGTAATCGATTACACAATACTTGTAATCGATTACCAGTGTTTCTAAATGTTTTGATTTTCAAAATTTAAAAATGAAGAGTCACATCTATTGATGCGTAATCGATTACACCTTGATGGTAATCGATTACCAGTGACTGATTTCGAAAAATAAATTTCCAAAAGTCACAATTCTTAAACTGACTTGTTTCTGAAGATTTTTTCAAAAGTCACAATTTTTTAAGTGACAGTTTTAAAAAAAGTCACAACTTTTAAAAGGTGACTAGTTTTAAAGAAATTGTCAAGAGTCACAAACTTTAACTTGAGTCATCAAGTGATTATAAATATGTGACCATGGCATGAATTTAATAATAAGTTTCATAACAAGTTTTTTTTACAGATTTTTCTGATTCATTTTCTCAACTTCTTTCTAAGAGTTTTTGTTCAATACTTTCTCTTCCAAGAAAAGTTCATTGCTCAAAAACTTGTGCTATTCTTCTTTTTCATTCACTTCTCCCTTTGCCAAAAGAATAGAAGGACTAACCGCCTGAATTCTTTTGTGTCTCCCTTCTCTCTTTCCAAGAGAATTCAAAGGACTAATCGTCTGAGAATTCTTTTGATTCTTCCCTTCCCCTTAAACAAAAGATCTCAAAGGACTAACCGCCTGAGATATCTTTTGTTTCCCCTTACAAAGATTCAAAGAACTAACCGCCTGAGAATTCTTTGTCCCAACACATTGGATGGTACATCCTTTGTGGTACAAGTAGAGGGTACATCTACTTGGGGGTTGTTATACTGAGAACAAGAGAGGGTACATCTCTTGTGGATAAGTTCAAGTGGAGGATACATCCACTTGGTTATTCAAAGAGAACAAGGGAGGGTACATCCCTTATGGATCTTTGGCTTGTAAAGGATTTTACAAGGTTGAAAGAAATTTCAAGAACCGGTTGGTTGTTTGGGGACTGGATGTAGGCACGGATTGTGGCCGAACCAGTATAAATCTTGTGTTTGTCTTCTTCTTTCCTACACTATTTAATTTTCGCTGTGTACTTTTAATTTCCGCTTTACTTTTGGTTAAGTTATTGTTCTTTACTTTCTTAACTTAGTAGTAAAAGCCTAATTGAATCTAGTAACATTAAGAAGAATAAATTTTTATTAGTCAAGATACATTAATAATTAATTCAACCCCCCTTCTTAATTATTTCGAGGTCACTTGATCCAACAGAATGGAGGTGTGATTAGTGTTCTTCCTTTCCTTTTTTTGTTTTTTTCCTTATTTTTTTCCTTTCCTTTTTTTCTTTTTCTTGTTCTTTCTTTTCCTTTTTTTTTTCTCTTTTTCCGTTTTCTTTTTCTTTCCTTTTTTTCTCTCTCTTTTTTACTTTCTTTTGTATGTTTTCTTTCTTTCCTTTTTTTTATTTCTTTTTTCTTCTGTTTTCTTTTTTTTTGTTTTTTTTGTTTGTTGTCTTTTTTTGAAAAATTTGTCCGGACAAAATTAGGATCTGACATCTGTCAATCAACGTACAATAGTCAAAATGAATCTGCATGTTGTATCCCTTTTTGATCGTTGTCCTATACTCAATAAATTGCAATAAAGACCATGATCATAGAAAAAAATAAGAGATAACGTTTTGAGAACCATCCTTCAACTTGATAGTAATTTTGGCATTTCCCCATCATAGGGATATTTGCATTCTTACCAAATCTCAGTAGATTTCCCACACATATGATTGCTACCCCCAGTATCCAAATACCAAATATTTTCATTTTCAGAACAAGTATTACTGGCTAAAAATAAATTATGTTGTGTATTAGAATTATAACCAACATTTTGGCTTTCCACAACGTTTCCATGTTGTTTGATTCTACAATAAGCTCTATGCCCAAACTTTCCACAATAGAAGTAGTTAAAATTTGCTCGACCTTGGTAGTTGTTACCTCGACCTCTTCCTCGGTTAGTTGCACCAAAAGTATTTTCATCTCTTCCTTGGTTGGATGGTACAAAATTATTGACTTTTCCTTGATTAAAATTCCCTCAACCTCTGCCTCTATAATTTCCTTGGCCTTTACCTCTGAAATTTCCTCTTCCTTTACTGTTGAAATTATCATGGGCTCTAATTTTTGCACTCCCACTAGTTTCCGCAACTTTGTTGAGATTCACCTGAATATTTAGTGCTTCTTCATTTACTTTTTTTTGTCTTCTCCAAGATTCTGCTCACATGGCTTTTGATGCTTCCCTATAACTTTGCTACCATCATGGTGTTTGTGTCATGGGACTTAATTATTGTAGTCACCATATGATCAAACTTCATATGTAACGCCCTGAAATTTCCATAACTGAAAATAGATGTTTGATGTATTTATTGTATTATTTAATTACTTGATTAATTCGGATTAGTTGAAGTGTTGTGTGAATTATCCTTGTGCAACTGCTTGGTATGGTTGTTAGGTTATGTGGAGTTTGATTGATCTGCATTGGAACTGTGTGATTTCGAGATTGACCCAAAACCTATTTCGATAAAACCATGATCTCATATTTGTTAACCGTGGGATTGCCTTCAAATTTGGATTGTAAGCTCGCAACCCACATTTGCGTGTTTTGATCATTGGGATTTATGAAAAAATATAGAGTGTGAGATATGACCTTTGCATAGAAGCAATGAAACATGTTGGAGTAGGGATTCTCCCAGAACTTGCCCAGGCGAGTCTGAGTTGGACCAACTAGCCTAGGCGAGCAAAGTTTCACCTGGACAAGTCTTGTAGGTTACAAATATGTTTAACAGCGTAAAAACACGCATTTTTCTCCCCTCTTCTCCCCCAAACCCTCACCCAACACCCCAAACCTCCTCCTCCACCACCCACGACCACCGGTGACCGCCACGAGCCGTTGTTGCTTGCCGCCGGACCACCGCACGGAGAGGAACATTTTAATCGGATTGAAATCCTCTAAAACCAACTCGAGGATTCGGTAGAGTATGAAGCTCTTGACCTTCCCTTCGCGGTTTCTTCGAGGTAACAGTGATTTCTAAGCATTCTCTTGATTAGTTTGAGCTTATCTTTGCATCTCTTATGACTTGGGTACCGTTATTGGATGTTTTTACACTTCCTTTGAAAAATCCTTGAAAATGAGACGTTGTAAAATTTGCCTTGTTATAAAATAGACTTCGTTTTGGTAACCTTCGCGAATGAATTATGTTCTCCTAGGTTTAGATGCATGTAAAAGCTGAATTATGTTCTGACATGTGAATGATGTATAATGGTTTAATGTATATATGTATTTATTCATGTATTTGTGTGTGGTTTGGTGAATGTATATCATGGAAAATTTACCCTCGTTTTCATAATCAAATTAATGAAGTTTTCACTTAAATTGAAATATCGCATTTTAGAATTAGTGATATCGTAGCGACGAGGTGAGTCATTACATCATTGACATCGTCTATAAAATTTTGTCTACCACCTTGTTATCAAGGTTGTCTTCTCCATACTCCCTGATCTTATGTAAAAAATATTGTTCCACAGATTCATAACTAGACATTTCATACCTTTCATATTCCCTTCACGTAGATTGCAACTTTGATTTTTGAGCCTTCTCCACACTTTTGTAAGACAATTTCAAAATATCCCATGCTTCTTTAGCAGTTTTGGCCTTTACGATTTTGTCAAAAATGGAATAGTCAACCCCTTGTTGAATTCGTGACAACACTAGCTGATCTCTCCTCCTAGCAATATCATCTACTCCTTCCAGTAATCTCATCTCAGCAAAGCTCTAGATATTGTGAGCTCTCATATGTGTAGCCATCAAAGTTTCCTAATTATAAAAATTTAATTTCTTGTCTAATTTAGGACTAGACCATACAATATTGTAATTGTATCCATCTCTCTCTCAAGTATATCAACTCTCTATTGTTTTTACCCATTAAGAATGCTCTTGTTCCTCATGCACTCTTTTTTTTTACTCACACTACCACTCAAACTTTGTGACTCTGATACCAATTGTTAACATTGAAATAAAAAATACACACTCTTGTACATAGGAGAAGAGTTTCTCACATTAATCTCTCATATTCATTCACTATTTTTTTTTTACTCTACCCAAAATGTTACATAGGCAACCTTTTATAGGCAAAACTAAGCAATAAAATAAGAAACACTTAATGGCTAAGTAACAATTCCTATTAGCTTAAGAAATATTGTAGGCGGTTCGGTTAGGTGGTGAAGGAAATTTCCAACATCTACAATATTCTTGAATCTACTTTAAAGTAAATTTTAAATGATTATTATCTAAGATTAACCGGCGGTGCAACAACTGTAATGTTTGAATTCAACTTTTCAAACTTCTAGTAAAACAGTGAATTTTTTTAACTTGATTTAATTAACCGACAGTAGGCACAACTAGTTTTGTTTTGCTGTTCTTTGTCTTTAGGTTCCCATACATAAAAAAGAAAGTGCCATATACAAAGTTGCCAACAGAATAAAGCATTTTATAACTTTTAAATTGGTAGCAGGAGTTATAAATCAAAATAAACGTTTGGATTAAAAAGGAATTAATTGCCATTATTTCTACACATAATAATCCTCAATAGTGAATATATATAATGAGAAGGATATACAATATTATTCATCTTACAAAAAAGAGAGATTAGAATTCAAAAGTAAAAATCTTTTTAAAATGACTTTTCTCTTGAAAATCTTATTTGTTGTTTTGGTTTTGACTCTAAGTAATTGAAAGAAAGAAAATAGTTTTATTTTCTATTTTTTTTAACATATTATTCACATGGAAAAATGATAATTTGTATTATATCTTGGGTTATTTTTTAAAAAACAACAAAAGTTTATATATATATAGTTCCGTATAATTTTATGCTAAAGTTTCACATAACAAAATTAAAGCAAGGATTTTTCTTCATAATATTGTGAACTTTGTTCTTGCAGAACCAACCCAGGGCGATATTTCAAGCACTATAGACTTATTGAAACATGCGAGCCACTTTGAAGTGTTTTTTTCCTGCAGTCCCCCGAATTGTTTTCTGCACTTCTCATATTATTTTCAGAATTCCAAAAGCAATATGAGAAATGTAAGAAACAATTTGGGAAGTATTTTGAAAGCAATATCAAAAGTGCAAGAAGCAATCGGGGAAGGGCATGAAACAATTGCTGTCATTTTGTTTTAAAAAGGGTTTACACATCATCTCCTGTGTTAAAGGTGTTTGATATTGTAAGAGACCGTGTTAAAGGAATATTTATAAAACTAGAATAAAGTTGATTTATTGCGTTAAAATAAAACACTCACATTTAAAATGATGAAAGTATGAAATGCTAGATCTCCCTCTTTTCATAATTCATAAAGAGTCTTATTTATAATTATCTTATCAATATTGTATTTTGAACATCGCAAGCTATGTTCACTAATTTAACCCAAAAGTGCTTGGGAAAAGAATTTTTACAAGGTATGATCTTAGCAATTTATTTAAAAGTTTTATAAAATAACATAATTTATATCATGATATAGGTTATTAATATAATAAAAATTTAAATTAATAAATACAAATATTATTTATATTAATATACTAATTTATAATTTATAATGTGATGTAAATTATTATTTACAATAATATACTAATTTATAATTATTAGATTAATATACTAAAAATATATATTATTTTATATAGTAAATCTACTATCATAATGTGCATTATAATTTTTTTTACTAAATATAATAATAAAGATAATAAATTTAATAATGAATATTTATATTTCATATATTTACTAATTGTAATGCCGCGTTTTAGTAGAATAGAATAGAACAGAATGAGGGTAGTGCGGTTTGCCGGTGAGATCTGTTGTTTAAGTTTAGTGCTGCAATGTAATGTCTTGCTATTGCTATATCTTTTCTTTCTCATAGATAGATTTAGATCTATAAACTCCCTTCGTTGCTGAACGCGGTTAAGGTTATGATTTATGAATGCGATCTAATTAAGGTGCTTCACTCTCCCTTCTTCATTTTCATTTCTTCAATTCCATTATCGATCATGGTGATGTGATGTTTGTTTTGCAATTTGCAGGCACAATGACAAGGAGACAAGCAAGTTCCACGAGACGTGGCGGTCTTTCAAGAATCTTGCATTCCAAATCCAAATCTTCTCCTCTACTCTCCATATCCCTTGTCCTCTTTGTAACTTTTCACTTTTCCCATCTTGTTTCTGTGTGTGTGTGTTTTATTTTGATGCTATTTGATACATGGGAACTGGGATGATGCTGTTTATGTAGTACTATAATTACGATGATTAACAGTTTTACTTTTTTTTTTATTGAAAATCTCAGGGAGCCATCCTTCTCATCCTTTATGCTTGTAGCGGGTCAGGTAACAAGGTTTTTTTTAGCCTATTCTTTTTAATGTTACGCTTTGTTTGTCTTTAATGGCTAGTTTCTATATTCCTAAAAATGGGGGGTGACAATCAATGGATGACAAATTCTTATGTGAAATCACCGCAAAAATTTATCCCTCAATTGTTTTTTAGTTTAATTTTAAAGCTCTTCCTCCCTCCCCAAGAGTGTATTGTGCGGGATTCAGATCCCACAAATTTCGCGTGTGTTGTCAACTGAGCTACACCCATTGGATAATTAGAAAACATTTTAGATATGACATGTAAAGTAATTATTATAAAAATTGACAATTTTCAGTTATACAACAATATGTGATTGGATGACAATGTAAAAAGTTAAAATCTTTGCAGGATGACAATGTGAAAAGCTAAAATCTTTACACTATCAGTGTATTCTAATTATACACATTTCTCTCCCCATTTTTATGGATATACTAAACTACCCTGAATGTAAGTAACTTATTGTACTAATGTTTATGGGCTGGTTAATCTTATATTTTTAAGTGGACAGGTGTTTTGGGAGGAAGAAAGGATGTGGTTAGCAGGGTTGAAGGTAAGAATGTTACCATGTCTTCAGAATGTTATTGGGACTACTTTATTTTAAATTATTGGTTGCTTTTTGCTGTTTTTATTTTTACTTTTTAGAAGCAATAAGGCTTGATAAAAAGCATTAGCATTTATTTGCAAGGATGTTAAGGGGAAGCAATGCTAATACATTACAAATTGGAATAAGTTCCACGCATTGGGAAATTATTTTAGGCAACAATTGCAAAATAATATGGTGATTAGCAATACTCTAAAAGTTCCATGTCATTAAATCAGGATGCACCTAGGGAACATGGAAAATTTTCATGATATGAAGTTATGAAACCTATGAGTTGAGGGCTCTGGTTGCTAGAGCAGCTCCTCATCTCGTTGATTATAGAAACTGCTATCATTTTTACTATGTTTTATGGTTTCTCCATCAATATTTAGCACCCATTTACATAGGGAGGAACTTGCCCCCTATTCTGGGTTTTATATTAGATGATAATCTTCTGAGAACAAATTATTCAGACAACAAGGAAAGTTTTTTCCACTATCTCTGTCATAGTAATCCCGTACAACACAGCTGATGCAGCTGCAGTTGAGTTGACTTAAAAAGGTTTAAGAGGGTCACTCTATTTCTACCTTAGCAGTTTTGCATAGTTTGTGCTGGAATTGTTGTATAAGTAGTATTTCTCTAAGAAAAGTTGTCTGTAATGCCGATCAAAAAAAAAAAAAAGTTGTCTGTAAAGTTTATAATCAGAGGGAAGGTTTATAATTGGAGAGAATACGTTAGCATGAGCATGGAGGATGACTAGAGGTTTATTAGATTTAGAAAAATAAATCTCTATCTTATAATCAGAAGTTGGAACATATTTTTTCCTTTTAAATTGAAATATGTATGATCGTCTTGCATATTGAAAAATTTCAGGGCCATATGCAGAAAGATGCCTTTATTTTGATCACTTTCAAATGATGACATCTCTGCCTTTCTGGTCATTCCCTACCCCAATTATTATTATTATTAGTTTTAAATTAATAGATCCTTGAAAAAAATCTGCCTTGTATTCTTGCTCTTTGCCACTGTGAAATAGAATGAACAAACTTGTGTTTTTTTCATACCTCACTTCTTAAAAATATTGACTGATCCTAGTAAAAACAGGTCAAACTGCAGTTTGATTAGCAAAAATGAAGTTGTTCTTTCACATGCATTATCTTGGAAAGGCATTCCTTAAACTTCTCTTGTTAACAAGTTTCAAAATTGTTTTATCTTGCAGGTGACTTTTCATGCACTTTTGAAGTTTCAAGTGCAATTCCTGTTTTGAAGAATGCATATGGTGGCAGCATGAAAAATGTTTTACACGTAGGCCCTGAGAGTTGTTCAGTGGTCGCCAAATTTTTAAGAGAAGGGGAAACTGAAGCATGGGGTGTGGAGCCATATGACATAGAGGATGCTGATAGGAACTGCAAGGCTCTAGTGCAGAAAGGCATTGTACGTGTTGCAGATATAAAATTCCCTTTACCATACAGGGCAAAGTCTTTTTCTCATGTTATAGTGTCAGATGCTTTGGATTACCTGTCTCCAAAATATTTGAACAAATCTCTTCCCGAGCTAGCAAGGGTATCTGCTGATGGTATTATTATTTTTGCAGGTACTTCATTTTGAAATAAATGTAACCTCCCAAACTCCGAATGCAACTTTTTGCCAACTAAATAAATTTCCATTCAAGAGTATTGTTTTTCTGTGTTTTGGATGTGCTATGCCTTTCAATGATTTTAACTCTATGTTGAGTTTGGTACACCTTTAAAAATAGGGATTACATACTTGGATTAGTTTTATAAGTAAAATTGTCTGAAAAATTTGTCTCCAAATTTTTTACCTATTACCAAACTGACTTTTGAATAGAATTTTAACTCTATGTTGTGTTTTCCTGTCTTTTCAGGCTACCCAGGTCAACGGAGAGCTAAAATAGCACAATTATCCAAATTTGGCCGCCCGGTGAGTAGCATTCTCCAGCTGGCTAACACCTTTCTAATACTCTTTGCTATTGATTGGACTAAAATCACTTCTTTCACATGTTCTAAATTGCATTTCATATTTTCATTGATTAAAACCTGATGTCTTCTGATCCATTTTTGATATGTGACCTGGTGTTTCATCTTCATAAATGGGTTTTTATCTACTAAAGTTATGCTTCACCATACTTCTTTTTTCTTTTAACATGAAATCGTTCGGATTTAAGCAGATGATGAATTCTGTTTTTAAATTATCTCCAGAACTTTATTCATAAGATGATAAAAAGGACTTAAGTTTTGGCAATCAAGGACTCAAATAATGAAATATCATTTGTCTAACCACTAATATTATTGTTAGGATCCAATTTCAAGGTATGAGATTTGAGTCTCACATTGGAAGTATGGGACTCTGGTGTGTGGTTTTATAAGACCTTGGACTCTAACTATAATGGCTACCTTTTGTTGTGTGATTTTTTAAAGTTCTTATAAATTGGTATTAGAGCTTTTCACCATATTTCTCATATGCAAATGAGCGGCATAGGTGGTGATGTTGGAATTTAAATGTTCACTTGGGACTAGTCAAAGGGTTAGTGCATAGTCAGTTTATGTGAACATGTGGGCTGTAGATTGTGGTGGAATGTTAGAATCCATGATAGGGCCCAGGTAAATAATCCACAGTCACAGTTAATTCATCATGCCAAAGGTGGACCCAAGATATGGCAAGTTTATTCTAGAAGGGGTAAGAAGGTCAATAGTGACTAGCAGTCAGTGACGTGGCTGAGAGTGAGGGGAGCAACCAATCATTTCCACATTATAAGGAGTAGGCAGTTAGAGGAGAGAGGTATCAAAAGTTTATTGCTAGATCTGTTAGAATGAATAGGGGGCTCTAGCTGCCCTATAGGAGCCTCGCTCTGGTCAGAATTAGGCTTACTGTGTCCTAAGTCTGTAATCACTCCATTATCATCAATAAAGCTCTTAATTCCTCTCATTTGTATTGTTTTTCTTTGTTTCCCTGTTTTGATACTTTTCTGGTCCGTAATAAACTGGTCCGACCTGCCGGATATCCGACGACGGAGCCAGTGGATGCCACCAAAGAAAACTAACGTGCTCAAGCAAATGGAAGCTAGGGTCGAAGCGTTGGAGAGCGAGCTTTCTGAAGTTCGTTCAACACTAGCTGATGTTCAAAACACAGTGAAGGAGAACCACGCGAGCTTGTTCGCGTTGCTGGAAAAATGTTTGGGTAAGACGTTGCACGTCGGAGAAGGAAGTACGGGGAAAAGTACGGCGACGGTGGACCAGGGGTCACCGGAGAAGATGAAGGGTACTGGTGGATCGTTCAGTAACCTCAAAGGTGACACGATGACGGAGTTTCGTCAATCCGTCAAGAAGGTAGAGCTGCCGGCGTTCAACGGCGAGGATCCGGCGGGGTGGATCTCGCGTGCAGAAGTCTATTTCAGGGTTCAAGACACCATTCCGGAGGTGAAAGTGAACTTGGCTCAGCTATGCATGGAAGGACCCACCATTCACTTCTTCAACTCGCTGATCGGAGAAGATGGTGAACTAACGTGGGAGAATCTGAAAGAGGCGCTGCTGGAAAGGTATGGGGGGCATGGTGACGGTGATGTATATGAGCAGCTGACAGAGCTGAAGCAAGAGGGGACAGTAGAGGAGTACATCTTGGAATTTGAGTATCTCATTGCTCAGATACCCAAACTTTCAGGTAAGCAATTTTTGGGGTACTTCTTACATGGTTTGAAGTCTGAGATAAGAGGGAAGGTAAGAAGCTTGGCAGCAATGGGGGAAATGAGCCGCTCCAAATTATTGCAAGTGACACGTGCTGTAGAGAAAGAAGTGAAAGGAGAAAATGGGTCGGGTTTCAATCGGAGCTCCAGATTCGGAAATGGGTCACAACGACCCGGGTCGTTTAGTGGGGGACGGGGCAGTAATGATTGGGTGTTGGTAAAAGGAAAGGAAGTTGGAGGGTCCAAAGGGCCATCTATTGGGCCTAAGAGAGATGGGTCAACCCATGGAGACAAAAAAAAACATGGGCCTCGTGATAGGGGCTTTACCCACTTATCCTATCAAGAGTTAATGGAAAGGAAACAGAAGGGGCTGTGTTTCAAGTGTGGAGGAGCCTTTCATCCAATGCATCAATGTCCTGACAAGCAGTTGAGGGTCCTGGTGATAGAGAACGAGGAGGAAGAAAACTCTGATGCGAAAATCCTGGCAGTGGAAGTGGAAGATACGGATGAGGAGGAAGGTGGGGAGTGTAGCATACTGAATTTGCATCACATTGCCCAAGAAAATCATCACACCGTGAAGTTTCAAGGCATTGTGCGTGGTGTTCCTGTGCTTATTTTGGTGGATAGTGGAGCCACACATAATTTCATCTCCCAAAAATTAGTGTATAAGATGGATTGGCCAGTAGATGATACCCCGGAGAGGAGGATTAAGCTAGGTGATGGGTACCAGACCATTACCAAAGGTATATGTAAGAAACTGGAAATGAGCATTGGGGATTTCACTTTGAGCCCAAATTTACATTTGTTTGAGTTAGGAGGTATTGATGTAGTGTTGGGTATGGAATGGCTCAAAACATTGGGGGATACAATCATTAATTGGAGGAAACAAACGATGAGTTTTTGGATGGACAAGCGCTGGGTTACCCTGCAAGGCCTGGAAAACTGTAGAGAGTCTATGGTGGCGTTGCAGAGCATTTTAAGGAAGTCCAAACAGGAGGTACATGGTGGATTTTGGGGGATGGAGAAACACGAACAAAGGAAGGAGAATCAGATCCTAACACCAGGGCAACAAGAAGAACTGGAAAGGTTGCTCCACAAGTTCTCACAAGTTTTTCAAGAACCAACTGGTCTACCCCCCATTAGAGGAAAAGAGCACGCTATTAACCTCATGGAGGGGCAGAATGCAGTGAATGTCAGACCTTACAGGTATCCCCATCACCACAAGAACGAGATTGAAAGACAGGTGAAGGAAATGCTTGCTGTCGGAATCATACGCCACAGTACCAGTTCTTTCTCTAGCCCAGTAATACTAGTTAAAAAAAGGATAATTCATGGCGTATGTGTATTGACTACCGTGCTCTTAACAAGGTAACCATACCAGACAAATTCCCTATACCTGTGATTGAAGAGTTGCTAGATGAACTTCATGGTGCTCAATTTTATTCCAAGCTGGATTTGAAATCAGGCTATCATCAGGTCAGGGTGAAGGAGTTTGATGTGCATAAGACAGCGTTCCGAACTCATGAGGGGCATTATGAGTTCCTTGTGATGCCTTTTGGGCTCATGAATGCTCCCTCGACATTTCAGAGTCTCATGAATGAAGTGTTCAAATTGCTTTTGAGGAAGCATGTCCTTGTGTTTTTTGATGATATTTTGGTTTATAGCCAAAGTTGGGGAGATCATTTACAACACTTAGAGGAAGTGCTGCTGGTTCTGGCAAATAATAAACTGGTGGCAAATGAAAAAAAATGCCAGTTTGCTCAAACCAAGGTGGACTATCTGGGCCATATCATATCTAAGGAAGGGGTGGCTGTTGACCCTAGTAAAGTAGCAAGTGTCACACAGTGGCCAGTACCAAAAAATGTAAAAGGGGTGAGAGGGTTCTTGGGACTCACTGGATATTACCGAAAATTTATAAGGGACTATGGGAGGATAGCAAGACCCTTGACTGAGCTTACAAAGAAGAACAATTTTATTTGGGGAAAGCAAGCTCAGGATGCCTTTGAAGAATTGAAGTTGAAACTCACCACCTCTCCAGTGCTAGCTTTGCCTGACTTCAGCAAAGGCTTTGTGATTGAATGTGATGCAGCGGGCACAGGAGTAGGTGCTATACTGATGCAAGACAAGAAGCCCATAGCCTATTTTAGCAAAGCACTTGGAGTGAGAAATTTGACCAAGTCTGCCTATGAAAAGGAGTTGATGGCTGTGGTGATGGCTATACAACATTGGAGGCCATATTTACTAGGAAGAAAATTTACAGTATCCACGGACCAGAAAAGTTTGAAACAACTGCTGCAACAAAAGATAGTCACTGCAGAGCAGCAAAACTGGGCAGCCAAACTGCTTGGTTATGACTTTGAGATTGTGTATAAGCAAGGAAGATTGAACCAAGGGGCTGATGCGTTATCCAGAATTAATGAAGGAATGGAGTTAAGCAACATCACTACTTTGGTACAATGGGACCAGAAGCAACATGTGATGACTGAAGTAAGTCAAGATGAGGAGTTGCAGAAGATTATTGCAGAGCTGCAGCAGAATCCTGATTCCAGGCCTGGATATGTGTACAAGCAAGGAATTTTATTCTATGGAGATAGAGTGGTGATATCCAAACATTCTACTTTAATCCCTATACTGTTACAAGAGTTCCATGCTACTCCTCAAAGTGGACATTCAGGTTTCTATAAGACGTACAGAAGGATAGCTGAAAATGTTTATTGGATAGGGATGAAGAGCAAGGTTCAGGAGTTTGTCAGAAGCTGTGATGTCTGCCAAAGACAGAAGTATTTAGCATGTTCCCCTGGAGGATTTCTGCAGCCATTACCCATTCCTGAACGCATATGGGAGGATATTTCAATGGATTTTATTACTGGGTTACCCAAGTCTAAGGGGTATGAAGCTATATTTGTAGTGGTTGACAGGTTATCAAAATACTGTCATTTTATTCCCCTCAAACACCCCTACACTGCAAGAAGTTTAGCTGAAGTTTTTAGCAAGGAAATTGTCAGATTGCATGGCATTTCAGTTTCTATAGTAAGTGACAGAGATCCAGTGTTCATGAGCAGTTTTTGGAGAGAATTGTTTAAGATGCAAGGAACACAGCTGAGGGTAAGCTCTGCCTATCACCCAGAATCTGATGGGCAGACAGAGGTGGTTAATAGATGCTTGGAGACGTACCTCAGATGCTTTATCTCTGATCAACCTAGGACATGGATGAACTGGGTTCACTGGGCAGAATATTGGTTTAATACCACCTTCCATAGTGCTACCGAGAAGACTCCTTTTGAAATAGTTTATGGGAGACCACCTCCAGCTATGATAAGGTGGGGACAAGGTGAAACAAGGGTGGAAGCTGTACAGCGGGATCTCCTGGATAGAGATGAAGCACTCAGGCAACTAAAACTTCAGCTAAAAAGAGCACAAGACCGGATGAAGAATCAAGCTGATAAAAAGCGCAGTGACAGAAGCTTTGTGCCAGGAGAATGGGTGTTTGTGAAACTCAGAGCACACAGACAAAACTCTGTTGTTACTAGGATTAATGCCAAATTAGCTGCTCGTTATTATGGGCCTTACCCCATCTTAGAAAGGATTGGAGCTGTAGCATATAAGTTGAAGCTTCCGGAAGGGTCAAAAGTTCATCCAGTTTTCCATGTCTCGTTGTTAAAGAAGGCAGTAGGACAATATTTTGAGGAAGAGGATCTCCCAGATCATATGGAGGGAGATTTGACTGACACAGCAGAACCTGAAGCGGTGCTAGCTTCCACGAAAGTGCAGAAATAGGGAGAGGTGGTGCAGCAGTTACTAGTGCATTGGAAGGGGAAGGCAGTAGAAGAGGCGACTTGGGAGGATTTGTTGATGTTCAAAAGTCAATTTCCTAAGTTCAACCTTGGGGACAAGGTTGAAATTGAAGAGGAAAGTATTGATAGGGCCCAGGTAAATAATCCACAGTCACAGTTAATTCATCATGCCAAAGGTGGACCCAAGATATGGCAAGTTTATTCTAGAAGGGGTAAGAAGGTCAATAGTGGCTAGCAGTCAGTGACATGGCTGAGAGTGAGGGGAGCAACCAATCATTTCCACATTATAAGGAGTCGGCAGTTAGAGGAGAGAGGTATCAAAAGTTTATTGCTAGATCTGTCAGAATGAATAGGGGGCTCTAGTTGCCCTATAGGAGCCTCGCTCTGGTCAGAATTAGGCTTACTGTGTCCTAAGTCTGTAATCACTCCATTATCATCAATAAAGCTCTTAATTCCTCTCATTTGTATTGTTTTTCTTTGTTTCCCTGTTTTGATACTTTTCTGGTCCGTATTAATCCAATTGTAAGGTATGAGACTTGAGTCTCAAATTGGAAGTATTGGATTGGCCTTAGGCTCTCTCCAACTACAACAGCTAGCCTTTGTGGCATGGTTCTCCTAAGGCTCTTACAATTGATATCAAAGCTTTTCACCGTGTCTCTTAACTGCACTCGGGTGGTGCAAGTGGTGGCGCTAGCATTACAGTGTTTGCTTGAGCCTAGTCAAAGGGACGACTATGGAATGTGGTGGATGTTAGGATCCAATTGCAAACTGAGACACAAGTCTCACATTAGAAGTATTGGGTTCTGGTGTGAGGTTTATAAGGCTGTAGACTCTCCAACTACAGTGACTAGCTTTTGTGGTGTGGTTCTCCGAAGGTTCTTATCAATTGGTAATAGAATTTTTCACCATGTTTCTGAATTGCAAAGGGTGGAGCAAGTGGTGACACCGATTATTTGTATGGGGACTAGTCAAAGGGATGACTGTGGAGCATGGTGGGATGTTAGGATCCAATTGTAAGGTACAAAGACTTGAGTCCTACATTGGAGAAGTATGAGATTTTGGCGTGGGGCTTATAAGGCCTTGAACTCTCCAATTACAACTAGCTTTTATGGTGCGGTTCTTCCAAAGTTGTTATCGATTATCTTTCAATTTGGCTCCTCTAAAGTGAGGTAGGAGATATTCTTTAGAGAATAAAGTGCAGTTATTTTTGGTGATTAGAAAACAACTAACGATTGAGATGTTAACAACTTTATAATTTGTTATTTATGTGTTTCATTTGATCGCAATATTATATGTTCTAATAAACGATTATAATTGCACTTTATCTTCTAAAGTCTACTTCTTACTTTAGAGGAGCTAAATACTATTATCTTTGAATTTTGGAACCATTTTGCAATGAAGAGGATTTTCTAGCAGTTGGACCACGTAAGATAATCAACCTTTCAACAAAGCACATGCATAATTAACTGTTAATGACAAATGCTAATTGAGCTAGCTGGATTACCCGTATAATGATATCGGTTCATGTTGTAGAGCTCAATATAATATTAGGCAACAGTTTCCTGAATTTGAACCTTTGTTTGTCACATTACAAGGCAGCAAATCAACTTTATAGTCACGCCAGGGCTCACCTTATAAATGATAGTAATATTGTTTTAGAAGATCATTTTCTTATCCTCACTTGTATATAAGCATTCTGCTTTATTTGTTAAGGCTAAAATGCGGAGTTCAACTTGGTGGCAACAATTATTCACTGAAACAAGCTTAGAAGAAAATGAAGCTGCCGTCAAGAAGTTTGAGCAAGCTGCGTCGAAGATGTCCTACAATCCAGCTTGCCAAATTTTCCACCTCAATTCATACCATTGATAATTTGATTGTTCACCATATCCAGAATTTTATATTTTTTGTATTCCTATAAACATGTGAGTATCACTCAGGCAATTCTGTTTTACCAGACATGGACAAGCATTAAGATATGTCTGTTTGCTAAAACAATACACAAAATCCAGTAAACATACACAAAACTAGAAGTAATTTAGCTAAATATTCTTGGGTGGCTTAAAGGTGTATTTAACATTTGATCAAACTATAAAATAATAAAAAACGACATTCGATTCAATCATCATATGCCTCCTTTTATCAACTTGAATAGTATATATAACGAGTGTGGAAGGAAATGTAGTAGTATGGATTAAGGACTTGAAAAATAGGCAGACTTAACATTAAAGGGAGAGTAAAACTTTCTGCACCACCAAATTTTGCTTCTAGCACCCCATTACATTACAGAATGTCCAATCCATAATGTAAAATTACATTAGGAAATGGACATTCCATAATGTAATGGAAATTAAAGGGAGGCAGGAAGCAACACTCCTAAAGGGAACGGATAACCCAAGTCTTGTGGCCAAGAAAAGTTGTCTCACCAGTGGGTAGTGAGGCTAGAGTCTAGACAATGGGTTTGGCTGACTGGGCTCAACTGCTTTAGTATGACCTAAATATCCCATATGCCCCTCTCATTTAAGAGTAATGCCAATGTACTCTTTTCAAATCTTTATTATTTGGTGATATCTCACATTCTCACTAGAAAGAAAATAGAAGTATTAATTAAAAAGTGGATCCATACCATATATAAAATTTAGATTGACTTCACCTAATCTAATAATGTGTTAAAAGTATGTTAGCAATATTTAAAAAATAAGATTGATCGTTGAACAAGTAATGACATTAGCCGAGTAGTCGCTGCTCACAACATTGAACTAATTTTATGATTTGTAACAAAAGAATCTGCAGTAACTTATTCTATTCGCCCCCTATAGTTATTTAACTCTAATAACTTGTTCCACATATACTACCTTAAAGTAAAGGATATGGCTCTTCTTAAATTAAAAGCTCTAAAGCGCATAAGAGATGCTATATTTAATCTTAAATTAAAGTGAACTAAGTTCGCGAAATACTTTAATTTAAATTAGTAATAAGTGTGTTGTGCACTCATAATATTTTCTCACTTATAAAATACCTATGTCGGCAGGATTTTCTTTTTTTTTTTCTTTTACAAGCAAGTTGGTTCCCAAAAATCTTCTCACTTATAAAATGATGATGATCAACCAAAAGTTGGAACAAATAATATTGACTTGTGTTTTTTAATTATGTAGTCTAGGATTCAAATCCTGATAGATTGTTGAGTATGGAATAAATTATGTTGGAATCAGAATACTTATTTTGTATGCGTTCACGGTCCTGACAAAAAATACTTACTGCTTTTGATAGGAATAATTTCGTAGTAATATTATGGTTAAAAAAAAGTATGATGATTATCATGAATTCAACACTGCATGCACATATCAATCCACTCCTATATTAATTGTTGGTAAGGGACTCAGAAGAGAATAAATAAAAATTGGCTACATGTAGGAGATCCAAGGGATGATGAAGTTGAATGTGGGCCGAAGAATTGAAGAAGACTGCATGCATTCACATCAAAGTTGGGTTATTATACGCGTACAATTCCCAATCGGAAAAGAGGAATGAAATACGACCCTTGGTGGGGCTTCTTCTCTTGTTTGATTTGGACTAGTTATGCAAATAATTGTCCCCCAGAGGTTGCTTTGGAACAAAAGTGAGAGACCCTTTTGATGTTTGATAGGCCAACAAATCAGAACGCAGTGAGACATGCTATTGTCTTGTTGATATGATAGTCAAAAACCATGACCCACGTGAAGAACGCAATGAGACAACATAGCCATTGGACTCAACAAATCAGCCCAAGTCCATTTCATGGTCATTCACTGTTTACTTAATTGGGTAGCCTTTTGACTTGTTTTTTTTTCCTTCTTCTATATTTTCATTAATAATTCTAAAGTTTTATTTTATTTTTATGTAGTTTCGTATTTTAAAGATTTTTCAAACAAAAAAATAGAGAAAATAAAATTTAATGATTTTTACCTCATTGGTTTATGTTTTTTCTCTTATAATTATTATCCGGATAATAAAGTCTATTATTTTATGCACGAAAATTATTATTATTTTTAATTTAAAACTAGCTAATTATCTACAAGAGATGATTTTTAAATGAGTTATTTATCTTAAATTTACGAGTCTTAAAATGTCACAAATTTAAAATTTTTACACAAAAATTACTTTAATATTAAAATTGTTAGAGTAAGTAATTAACTTAAGTCACATTAAATTTTAAAATTGAAAAAATATTTTTTAATTGGTAAGAATAAATTAAACAAAAGTTGTTTATATAAACAACTTAAACACGCACTGTCAAGTCATGTGCTGTGCTGCAATAATAAAAACTTGTTAAACAATGATACTTAATTTTAAACCACTCATCAAATAGCGATGTTAGAGATGCTATTAATCATCTTAACCATTTAAGCTAACCTCAAATAATTCTTACGTGTGAATTTTAAGTGCGATATTTTTTTGTGTGTGCTTATAATTAATGTCATAGCTAGAGTGGAATCTTATGGACTGTTGACGTAGAAATCGGAGTACGTCGTACACTTCATGAAATGCATGTCATTTTCTAGGTAGTTGATATTTCATACATATGTATCCATCGATAAGACTCAGAAACAGGATATTAGAACAACGTAGAACGTTATTGGAATTTTTGAAAATAACAATTCCTTTCACGTAGTTTTACTTTTAATTAGATATGCTTGCCAGCTTTGATTGGGCATATGTAACCATTTTTTTCAACTATATCTATACTTTTGGTAACTGATATACGATAATTCGCAGCAAATTTTGCGCAGTATACATGCAACATTATAGCAATGATTCCCCTGATTTCAAATGTCAATTTTTCTGCTACAAAGTACAAATTTTTACCATTTTAGCAATATTTTGATATCATGGTTTGACATCATGCAGCTGTTCTCTACATAACAGGCAACAATTAATATTCTTCTTTAAATATTGTTTTATTTTCTTCATCTTTTGCAACGCATGCAACTCAACTTTCTATAACATGTTCGTGTATATGTTAAGCCATATTTCAACAAATGATCTATAACTATGACACACTGGTAACTATCAAAGCATTAGATACTTACCAATTAAGACACTGAGTGCACAAAGATTGATGTGGTTAGCATCAAACACATATATTATAAACTACCAAACTCAAATGTCTATTAAAGCATCCATGCGCATTTTTCTCCCCACCCATGTCACCTCAATCAAGCAAGCGCATTATCATCGATCCAAGTCTCCACCATCAACTGCAACAGTCTATCATTCTGCCATTTGTCTACTGCATTTATTCCCACTGATAAACCCTTTTCCCTCAGTGATAAATTGAAAGAGAAGTATTAATTAATGAGAAAGGATAGTTTAATGATAAAAAACAATACTGTTTTAATTATAGCCAAGTTTACTTTCATGATCATTTCAGCAATGGTTTTACAGCCGCTATATTATAAACCCAAAAACATTGCAAATGATAGATTGATTACCTATCAGAAAAGTAAAGCCACTTTTGTCTAAGGATATTAAAGGCAAATAATTTGGTTACTGGCAAACGAAAATATATCTTCTTATTTGTCTGTAAAAGTTGGCAGAATGAGATAAAAAAAAAAGTTGTCCTTCAGTTGTATTAATTAAAATGAAGAGGCTAGTTTAATTTGCATATCAACTACTTACATCCTCTATTAATTAGTTTTTTAACATATTATTTTAGAGAGATATTAATTTTTGTGTTACATAACTTATATACTCCCTTGTCTTTTTTTCAACTCTGTTCTACTTTTATAATAACATTTTTGCTACACAAATATTACGATCCAAGTGCTGTAACAAAAGTTAGGTCAGAATTCAAATTTATAATATGTTATCAGAGTATATCTTATATCTTACTGAGATGTCATTGATCCATTTGTAGATGTCCAGTCTTATAAATTTTATGTTTGAAATGTCGAATCTTTCAAATAAGAAGAATGTGTTTGTGTATTAAATTAACCACATGTACAGTACTTTTCTTTTTTTTTTTTTGCACATAGGAAGAGGATTTCCTTTATAATCACTTGCCCAGTCTTGCATTTAGAATGATACACTGCCTATTTTTTTATAAGACGATATTATTAATGAGAGTGCAAAGTAATTAGCAGTGCTTAACAGATTTCTAAACTATTTTCACTTGCTCTTTATGATCATTAAGTCAGAGCTTCAAACTCGTCAACTACTCCTTCCCTTAAGAAGAAGAACCACATGCATTCACAACTACAATTATTCGAGTAGGACGGCAGAAAAAAAAAAAAAAAAAACTGTTTCGGATAGAGGCGGTGACGATTAGTCTCACCCAAACATCATGAAAAAAAGTAAAATCCTCGTACGACCAAAAGTAAAAAAAATAGGGAAAGATTTCTTTGAACCCATGCTATCATCAGTGTTGAATTTGGACCCTGCCTAATTTTGTCATGATTTGCATTCAAGTCCACGGATTTGAAAACCAGTCTCTAGATGCTGCATTGTTGCGCATACATTTTTCCGTTGGATAATCTATCTAGTCACTCTAGTGGGGTAATTTTTCCCTATCACTTTTTTGAAACTTTATTTAAAAATATCAAAGTTAAATTTAACTCGAACCAACAATATTTATTGTTGATTTTATTCCACTGGTCTAAAATTCCATCTTTCATAATCTATCACGGATTATATATATATATATATATATATATATATATATATATATATATATATATATATATATATATATATTGATTTGAAAATGTTTAATTATCTTTATATGATTCGTTAGACATATATACAGTGATCCATTTCATCCATACATGCATGTGTACACATTATACGCAAAGTGGAAAGAGCAAGACTGAGAAGGGAACGAGTGGGACCCACGATATTGAAAGAAGGGAACAAATGGGGCATGTTAGTGTCTCTTGGCAATAGGGTGAAGAATGGACTAACGTGAGCTTCATGTTAGTTGTCATGGTGGACTAGGCTAGCTTTCTAATGGTCCCGGTGACTAATGTCTATGTACGTTTCGGAGGGTGTTATGGGGGCATTTAAGCGAGGGTTTCACATGATCTAATAACGTTCTATGACTACAAACCACGTGGTCTCTTGTTTTATTCGCCCCCTCTCTCTCTTTATAACTCTCACTTCTGCGTTTATCTCATGGGTAATTCAATCGAATTCTAGATATGGATTGTTCTCATTTAATTTGGTTAGAGCAAGGTTCCAAATTTAAATTAATGGGGCATTTCTTTTATGGAGAATATGAAAAATATCGTATAGTGTATATCCAAGGTCCACTGCTTCGTGATTTCCTGTATAAACAAATGTATAAAATGAAACTATGGAAACATATATTGTATATGCTTGAGTTTTTAACCAATTAATGATTTGGGGGTGTTGGAAATTTGTTGGATAGTACAAAACTTGAGGACTATTGTTTGATGTCTTTAGTTTCAATCAATTTCATCAACTAATGTGTTTGGATACAAGTTAAAATCATGTTGAATGGAAAAATTACACATTTTAATGCACAAATACAAAAGTTATGTGAGTGGTGGATTGAGCTGGATGTAGATGTAACTGTAGTCCAAACATATCATTCTACTAAATGAAAGGCCCCATTTAAAGTTGTTAATTACTTAATTTGTTGGGATAGTATAAGAAGAGTAGTAATATATTGTCGTATTAATGAACTTTCATAACTTGAATTTTTTTTATAATTTATTTTGTAAAAAAAGCTACTTAAAAAAATTTAATGAGTATGATTTAGTTAAAAATACTCGTTGAGGGCTATTGTTTGATGTCTTTAGCTTCAATCAATTGCATCAACCAATGTGTTTGAATAGACTTAAAATCATGTGAATGAAAAAAAAATTACACATTTTAATACGCAAATGCAAAAGTTATGTGAGTGGTAGATTCAGTTGGATGTAACTATAGTCCAAACATATCATTCTACTAAAGGAGAGACTCCATTTGAAGTTGTTAATTACTTAATTAAGAGTAGTAATATATTGGAGTATTAATGAATTTCACTTGAATTTTTTTTTATAATTTATTTTGTAAAAAGAGCTAGTTGAAAAAACTTAATGAATGTGATTTAGTTGAAAATACACATTGGATTTGTGTAAGAAAACTTATATTCTTTCCCGTAAAAGATATTTTTTTAAAAAAAAGATGAAATATTTTAAGTGTAACTAATTAAAAGTTAAAATTCATAGAAATACTTTGAAATCTTATCTAAGAATTAAAAATCTTAATTATGATAAAAAAAAAGAGTTAAAAATGCTGTGTAAAATATATATTGCTAGCACCTTCCAGAGTTGTCCATTAATTTGGACGATGTTATCAATCGGCATTGCCTTCCAATGTGAAATTAATGGGTATTTGGGACGCCCGACCACTACGGTTAACACCCTTTGTATTTGTCAAACCCCATCAAATCGTTACTTTGCTTTGGTCGCTTTCAATTTTTTTCCATGGCATTTATGTAATGGGACCAATTTTTAAAGATTCTTGTCTTTCTATATATAATTTATTACATATAGTTGGCCGAGAAAAATGTAAGAGACATTAAACTCTATTAAACACAAAAAAAAAAAAGAGACAAAAGAAATATAAATATAATATATAATATAATATAATAAGAAAAAAATTATAAAGTATTTTAATATATATAGAAATGTCTATATATTATCACGTACTTTATCATATTTGACAACAATAAAGGCTCTATTTGCATGTGAGGAGAGAAATGAAGTAGACATAAATAGAAGAGAAGTAATCTAAAAAAAAATAGAAAAGAAGTAAAATATAATATTAGATTATTTAGTTTAAAAGAAAGAGTGAAAATAATATTGTAAAGTTAAATGTTATGAATAAAATGATAGGAGAGAATTAAATAACTGAACAAAATTACAATTCTGTCCTTATTACAGTCATGTCTGTTGATCATGAATAATTGATTAACATTTACATATAAGCAACTAAATTGGTGTATTTAATTAATTATGTAATTGAATAATCTATTGTAGTTAATAAAAGTGATTTTCGCCTCAAAAAAATCAATTATAGAGTAGAAATAATTGATTATAGTTATGAACTTTTTGTTTTGTTTCACTCACATGAAATAAACTCAAGTATGGGTGATAAAATATTTTTCCACTTAAAAATAAAAATTGAAGACTCTCTTATCTAGCCACCCGCGCATGAAAAAAGAGAAAAATTACTTATATAGGTTCAATGTATTTCAAACTTAACTCTCACCTAAATCGTTTATACCAAACAATTATCACATATTTTTGTCTCTTCTAACATATTTCTGTCCTTAAAACTAAACAACCATGAAGTGGGACTCATTTTCAAAATGTCAAATCAATTACCGTTAATATCAGTTGAGTGCAAATTAAAAATATATGTATTTCATTTTGATGCATGATGTCATTCAATTATATGTATTATTTATTTTATTTTATTTTTGTAAAAGTATTTGTCAAAAATGTCTATTTATCAACATTATTAATATTCATATATATGTTTGTATTAGTCAATTTGAGTTTAACATTAAAAAATTTAGTTAAAAGTAATTATTTATCCTAAAATAATTTATAGCAAACATGTGTTAACTATGTCAGTGATGTGTCTGAAATTATTAGATTTTATTCAGTTAGAAAAAAAAAACTAATTTTATTATTGAATTGTAATTAAAACAAAAGTTTAAACTCTACGGTTTACTAGTAGCTTAAATACAATTGTAATAAAATTAATTTACAATAAATATTATGCTTTTTTATTAAAACCCAACATTACCCTTAGGTAAATTACCCAAACAGAGGTTCAATCCCATCATTTGCCAATGGTTGTGCAAGGGTTCCTCTTTGAAACTTCATGTGTGACTGTGTGTTCACTGCTCGTCTCCGCCATCATCGGCGCCACCTGCAGCCACCTCGCTGCCGACTACGCCGCTTCCATCCACTGTCGTCGCCTTAACTGAGGTCGATGCCGCCAACCCGTTCGAGGCACTGTTCAAGAATGTTGATGGATCGATGAGTTAGGGGTGCAAGGACCCAGATCGGGCTTTGTGGGGTTCTTCTGTTCTGTTGTGGTTTCAATGCCGATCTGTGACCAAATCTGTATTTTTTTTTCATAGCTGGAGTAAAAGCTGAACCCGTGAGGAATGATTTTGATTGGAAGGAGTTCTATTTATTTTATTAGAGTTGTGGTGGAACAGGATCGATGTGTATTGTAACATTTGCGCAAATAGAAGGTGGACGTTAAGGGAACTGAAGAGTTTTTGATTCATTAGATTTTGCCTTGGTTCAACCATAGGAATTTGCAGTATACATACTATTGGGTGGAAAAGAAGGTTTTGTCAACAATAGGAATTGCAAGACATTGAGAGATCTCGATGAGTCATGTGGACGCATAATCGTAATAAGGCTTCGGGCTCTTAGGATTTTATGTATATATAGAATGATGTCTTTAGAGAATGTGATCGGGGCTTTGCATTTTGGGCATAAGATTAATGTGGGGGTGCGTTTTGTGCTAATGTAAATCTTTGATTATCTTCTTTTAGATCTATTCTAGTTTCAATAGCAAGAAGGTTTTGTTAGTGAGTTAATAATAAATGTGTTGTTGTGTTGCTATCATCACCTTCTTCTGGGAGAGCAACCTTGTTTGCATGGTTGTAAGAAGCTTGCAATTCGTCCCAGCATTCCTATGTTTTGTCTTCAGGGGGAAGTCCAGACCATTACACCAACACTATCTTGGTTGGGGAACCAGCCAATGCGTCCCATTCCCAATCGAGAATAGTCATGGGTTTGACTATCAGATGGTTGTCAAAGGCCATAAGAGGAAGGGAATTTGGACAAGAGGGTGAAGTTCATTGGTAGTGCTTGAGAAGCGATATATGGAAAATCGGATGTATCTTGGAAGATTACGGTAGCTTGAGGCGATAAGCTACTTGCCTGATACGTTCTTCAATTTGAAAAGGTCCATAGAATCATTTCCCTAATTTAGTGTACGTGGGGGTGAGGGATGTTTGTTGATAAGGACAAAGACGAACAAACACCGAGTTGTGATCGAGAATAGGACGCCACGGCTATTGACATTCACGTGGTGCTTCATAGCGACCTGAGCTTTTGAAAGATGGCATTGTAATGAGGCGTAAATGGTGGCTCTGGTGGTCAGCAAAGAGTCATCTGCCTCCACCGTTGAGCTTCCTAACAAATAATTAGGAACAGACAGCAGTGGTTTTCCATAAATTACCTTGAAAGGCGAAAGACCAGTGCCAAAATGAACTGAGGTGTTATATGACCATTTAGCGAGTGCCAAGAAGTTGAACCACTGAGTAGGCTTGTCATGAACGAACACTCAAAGGTATTGTTCGAGGATGCGATTTAGAACCTTTGTTTTCCCGTTTGTTTGAGGATGTTATGAGGTGCTCATTTGAAGTTTCTTGTCACTCATACGAAAGAGGTTACGCTAGAAGGAACTGACAAACAAGGAATCCCTGTCGAACACCAAGTTGTGAGGGAATTTGTGCAATTTGCTAACAATATCCATGAAGAGGACGACGACCTTGCTGGCGGTATAATGTGGGGGAAGGGCACCTAAGTGAACCCCTTTTGAGAACCGATCCACAACCACTAAAATGGTGGTGAAACCATGTGATGGTGGCATACACGGCCAAAAAAAGCTGGCCTCAAGGCAGTGCAAAGTTTTAGCCACTCCCATATGGCCACCAAGAGGGGTTTTATGAAACTCTTCCAACAGTAGAAATGTGAATTGACTGTTCGTAGGGAGCCAAATTTTCCCGTGGAAGAAGATTTGCTCCGATAGTTCATGGTAACTTGAATTTCCCAACAAAGATTTCCCGAGTTGTTCCTCAAACTCAAAATTGGGAAGAGAAAGTGAAAATAAATGGTTGTTGGGAATTCGGGAGAGAACGTCGATGACGACATTGTTTGAACCTGCTTTGTATTGAATTATGTAATCATAGCCCAACAATTTAGCGAGGTGTGTCTGTTGCTCTGGTGTTTGTATCGCCTGTGGCATTAATTCTTTGAGGTTGCGATGATCAATAATAATCACGAAATGGTGACCCAACAAGTAATGTCTCCATTTGCAGACTGTCGTGGTAATGGCATGAAGTTCCCAGACATATGTCGATGTCCGTTGAAGACGAGGATAGAAGGTCTTGCTAAAGAAGGCAATCAAGTGGGAATTTTGTAGAAGGACAGCTCCCATGGCGAAACCAAATGTGTTGGTTTCCAGGACGAAAGGAATTGAAAAATCCAACGAGGTTAATACCGGAGTTTTGGTCATGAGTTGCTTGAGGTTTCAAAAGCTCATTGAGCATCCTCGTGCCAACAAAATTGGTCCTTCCGTAACAGAGCCGTCAGGGGTGTAGCCATCACAACATAGCCTCAGATAAACTTTCGGTAAAATTATGTTAAGCCAAGGAAACCTCGTAGTTCTGATTGGGATGCTGGGATTGGCCAATCAACCATCGCTTGAATTTTGGTTGGCTCTGGTGCGACTCCCTCAGTCGATACAATGTGACCCAGGTATTGTAATTTGTTTTGGGCAAACAGACACTTAGAACAACACAAGTAAAATTAACCCTATGAAAGTGAATTGAACACTGCTTCCAAGTGTTGGAGGTGTGAGGAGAAAGTCAAACAATAAACAAGGATATCATTGAAAAAGACAATGACGAACTGGCGGAGAAATTGTTTGAGGAGTTCATTCATGGCTTCCTGGAACGTCGAGGGAGCATTACAAAGTTTGAATGACATTACTTTGAACTCGTAGTGGCCTTGATGGGTTCGAAAAGCTGTTTTGGAATATCTTTATCGGCCATGTGGATTTGGTGGAATCCTTGGCAAAGATCAAGCTTCGAAAACCAAGAAGCTTTGCCCTGTTTATCGAGAAGCTCGTCAATGGTGAGCATGGGAAATCTATCTTTAACCGTGATGACATTCAGAGCACGGTAATCCATACAACAATGCCAACTTCCATCTTTTTTTATAACTAGAAGCACTGGCGAGGAGAATGGGCTATGATTGGGTTGTATGAGGCCAACATCTAGCATGGAGGCGACCTGTCTTTCGAGCTCTGTCTTTTGGCAGTATAGGTAACGATAAGGCCTTACATTAACGAGATTTGAATTTGGTAGAAGGTGGATATGGTGGGTGATTGAACGGTATGGGGGTACATGGGATGGTTACTGAAAGATAAGGTCAAAATGGGAAAAAAAGGTTAGTGATGGTCGGGGATGGGGGAAAAAGCTCGAGTGAGGAAGATGGTTTGGGTGCTGGTGGCCTGTGTCTGGGAGCTGGACTAAATGGAAGAATGCCGAGACACTTTGAGTCTGAAGATATCACTTAAATTGTTGGGTTAAGGCTGAATCTGGACGGAGGGGTATATTGGTGTGGAGGATTATAGGCTAGCCCAAATGGGTGAAGGACATCGTAAGGGAGGTGTAGTCAGCAGTGACAAGGCCCAAGCTTTGGAGCCATTGGACCCCGAGGACTATATCCGCATCGGAAAGGAAAAGTTGAAATAGGTCAAGGGTAAACTGATGTCCCTAGACGGTGAGGGTCACTTGAAGGCAAACAGTGTCGCAATCCAACAAATTTCTATTACCCATCATAACCTGTAAAGCTGGTGTCGATGATGTTGGAGGGTTGAGGACTATATGTGAGTACTTTTGCCATCAACCAATATAGTAACGTGGTGGTGAAGGATATGGCCATAAATGCAAAACATCTCGATGGCAAGCATCCCAGAGTGTGTGTTCAGGCTTAATTGTGATGGATTGTTTGGAAGATCGTCGAAAGAAAGAGCTGCCAGAGATGCGTCGACTGCTATTGAAGGATCAGAATGTGAGAGGTTCTTTTCGTTGACAATGAAGAGGTGAAGTCTTGGCTTGCATCTATGGCCAATGACCCATTTCTCCTCACAATGGTAGCAGAGACCTTTATCGCGAAAGACAACCATCTCCTCTGGTGAAAGGCGTTTGATTGGAAACCTAGGAGTAGGGGCCGCAGAAGAACTCAACAATAGGTTCATTGGAGAAGGAAGATGAGACTGGGCTCTGGAATAGCGATGAAGATCAAGAAGTTTGTCTTCCTGGAGCTTGGCCAGAATAGCCACTTGGGGAAGTGAAAAAGGCTTGAGAGCCTGAACTTCATATTGCAATTTTGGATTCAAGCCTAAGACAAAGCAGCTAAGAAGGAATGGTGGGGCAAGGCCCACTATTCTATTTGCAAGACTCTCAAACTTAATGAGGTACTCATTAACTGAGCCTCTCTTAGAGAGTTTGAACAAAGCTCCTTGTGGACCATCATAAAATGAAGGAGCAAACCTGGATTCAAGTGCTTGGAGCATCGCAGGCCAAGATGTGAGGAAATTGTTCCTCCGCATCCATTGATACCAACAGAGTGTTGGTCCTTCCATGTAGAAGGAAGCCACTCAACACCCCATTTTTCGTAAAATAAATTAAAAAGGATTTTATCTAAAAATAAATAGCGTTTTAGGAAAATAATGAGATTTTTGTAATTACATAAATATGGAAAAATAGGTTCATTAATTAAAATAATGATTTTAAAGTAAATAAAATAAATATATGTTCTTAGAAAATAAAAATGTATGTTTTATTTATTGATTTGATATGGAGTAAAATAGAGTTACTTTTTATAAAATAATGAAAAATAGAGTAAATAATAGGCTAAGAGTATCCTAACTATAAATAGAGACATATTAGGTCAATTTTTATATTTAGGATACATATCTACCCTCTCTCTTCCTCTTAACTTCGTTTTTCCTTCCCCCTCTCCCAAAACTCTCCTTTTCCTACATACATTCAAACTTATCTCAGTATAACTATGATATCAGACTCGTTAACCGTTGGATCATCTTGAAATTTTAACACCCGGTTCTGATCTTATTTGCACACATCTCCACCATTGGGATTGACGAAATAATGTTTTGCATGACAGAAATGTTCCTCACATGGAGCTTTTTTTCCCTACATATAGCTAGACTTGTCCTAGTAAAACTACAATCCCAGACTCGTTAACTGTTGGATCATCCTGAAATTTGAACATCTGATCTGGATTTCAGTTTTTCACATTTCAACCGTTGGGATTTGCGAAGTAATATCTGTGGTGAGAGAAATATTCCTTGCACGAAGATAGTAAAATGAAGGTTTTAATCTCTTATCCTTCTCTATAATGCTTGAAAATCCTAGCAGAGCAACCAGAGGAATAGCTTGAGGAATCTAAAGGAACCTCTAGAGACGTCTCTATCGCTGTCAAACTATACACATGAGCCCACTTAGAGGTAAAGGCTGAGTTTATTGCAATTGGGGTTAGAATGAATATATCTAGGGATCCTTAGAGAATTAAATTGAGGTTTATTTTGGGATATTTGTTGAATTATAATTCTTCCTTTACGATTAAAATTACGATATTGTTGTGTTTGACAAACCAATTGATGTCTTGATGCGAATTTGTTGATAAAATTGAGTGCTCTTGGTGTTTCGTATTTTTTACCTATGATTTTGATATGATTATATGAAATTGTTTGAAGGTTTTACTCTCCATGTTGTGAGAAACATTTTTGTATAATTTTTGTGTGTTTTGGACAAGATTTACTAGATTAGCGTGATAAATTATTATATTAGGATTATGAAATTATGTGTAAGGGATAAATTGAATATGTGTTAAATTGTGAGTTGTTAAAGTTATGGACATGGAACTTGATTGTGAATAAGTGTGTGATTAATACTTGAGGTGATATTAGTTATGTTGTGAGTTGTGAATTATACAATAACCTGATTGGTGTTTACCTTGAAAAAAATGTTTATGCGCGAGGTGTTACAAGGAAAGTGTAGAGTTCCAAGTTAGGGACCTGAGGTGTTAAATTGTAGCACAATGCATGAGGTGTTAAAAGGAAAATGTAGGGTTCTAAATTAGGAACCTGAGGTGTTAAATGTGTTTGAAAATAAGTGTGAGGTTGTGTGTATTGTATAATTCATGAACAATGTCGGCATACAAAAGTTGTTTTAGGGGTTGGACCTGAATCAGAAAGATGAGGTCCTGACAGATTCTTCGGAGTCTAGGCCTTGGGGGTAAATACATTTGGTTTGAGTGCTCCTCTAAGCCTATGTTCTTCCTATATGGTTGGAGCATTCTCGCAAAACAGAGTGACCCTGACTGGTCACCTTATGATTTTACTTAATAAAAGTAACCTAACATACTCATTGTGTGGTGTGTCTTGTTATATACTTCTATGCGCCCTGGTGTTCTTTTTCACTAACATGGTACCATATTGCATACAGGATTGAGTCTTAGTGTATCTGTTAACGCTTGTGTAATGATCATTGCAACTTGCTATGTAATAGTGGATGATGAATTGTGTGAGTGTGAGATGTTGTGTTGTACTTGAGATTTATTGTTCTGAACACATGATTAATGTGAAGGTGTGGAATGTAATTTTGTGATTAAATCCTTGGGACAAGTGATGTTATGCAATGAGTGGTAAAATGATGAGAATTGTGCTAAGTTGAGCTTGTTATACTTATACCCTTATTTGATAAGTTTTTTGATTTGGTGATTAAAGAGAATGTGACACTTTTACCCACATGAACTCTTTTATGTTCATTGAATACAATCTCTTTAATTAAATTTTGCATTTTTAAACGTTTTTCGTATTTATATGTATGTTGGGCGATAAGCCTTTCGTGATCAGGAATATCCTGATAATCGAAAAATTGAGATATCTTGAATATCCAACCCATAAGGTCTTGGCCGTAAAAGCATGGTACCTCTAGCTTTATGTAGAATGAGTGAGGGAATTGTAGGTGTTTGGAGTGATTTGGGTGAAGAATGAGTGATTGTCAGGGAGGATAGGCATTCCAAAATGGAATCAATCTTGGTATTCATTGTGGATTATGCCTGGGCAACGACGGTATGATTTTGCTGCAGGGTTGTTTGGCTCTACGTGAGGCAGTTGTCGGCCTCCTTAAGGCGGTCAGTGGTGGTTTGAAGGGTGTTGTGTTTAGGCATGGAGGCAAATCAGACCAATTGATACGTAAGAGTCCTAAACTAAACTATCTTAAGGAAAATTAAGGGGAAAATTCTCTGCCCATTCTTATTACTCATAACAGTATTTATAATGTTCACAGGAAAATAAGATAATGCCAATCATTGGCCAACATAGGGAATAACATAATGGTAACAAAATTGATAAGAATCTAAATTGATTATAACATATTTGTTAGAATTGCTAATCCTTCAATGAAGAAATGTGCAACAACTTTTGTCTTCATCTACTCCTGGACTATATGTAGTCACTGAGGTAATTGGGCATCTTCTTTACCCTCCTAGGCTTGGTGTGTGTTGTTGTGCTACTATCAACAAGGGTATTTTACACAAAAGCATTCCATTAAAAGACATGTGTTAGGCACATCATCGCACATGATGCGATGGAGTTAACACAATTGACTGTGTTAAAGATTAAGGGTGCTAGTGTAATAAATAGTAAAAAGTTAGGAGTTTCCTATAGGATAAAAAAAAGAAGTTGAAAATGCATGTGTAATTAGTGAAAATATCACGGGGTGTGATAACTGCGAAAATTGAGTTAATTTGATAGTTAATTTTGGCTAAGAATGATTACAATTTCTTCACTTTACTGTTGTTTTTAATGAAATAACGAAGAAACTAATATCTTTGCAATTTTTTATCAGCAGAAGTTAAAAGAAGATTTCAAGTGCTTTGGAGGAAAATTGATGCAAAAACGGGAAGAAAAAGCCTTGAAGAAAAGTTAAAGATTGGGATAGCTCGCTTAACGCACAAGACAGGCCAAGTGTGTCTCCTCGCTTAGCGGTCAGCTCACGCTTAGCATGAAGAAGGCCCACGAAGAAGCCCAAAGGCGCACTTAGGGCGAAAGCCTACTAAGCGCGAGGTCGCGTGGAAATTAAGCTATCTTAGGCCTATAAATGGAGTAATAAGCAAAAGGGAAAGACATACCCAGACACTGAGACTCTGAACTCTCTAATGAATACATCCTAAGCCTGAGTATCTCAAATAGGGGAAACCCTCCTTATATGTCCTTTATCCCCTGATCACCCATATAGTATTTAGGGGGTAATGTATTGAAAAATGATTATTTTCTAAAGAACTAGGAAAGAGCATCTAAATGAAATCATTGCTAGAAATAAATTGATATTCGTTTAGCCTATTTTCATGCATCTCTAATCTTAATGTGATTTACTATTTTTATCTTTGCAAAGAAATTTGGGAGAGAAAAATAGATAAAGTAGGCTCTTCATGTTGGAAACCAAAGATAGAGTGTCATAGTAGATGTGGATGGAAACTGGGATAACATTAGATAAAGAAAAATCATTCGCATTGCTTCACAAGTAGTTTTGGCATGTTAGGCCCCAACATATTTAAATTCTAACTCAATTTGCACGAATGAGTTGACTCATTTGCACGAATGAATGACTCAATTTCATCACTCACTAAGCCTTCTCTAAGAAATGAGTGACATTGAGATATAGAAAAGCAAAATCAATCATATTGTTCATCCAAGCTAGCTCAAGAGCAAAATTTGGTCGTATAATATCATAACAGACAAAGAGGCATGACACAAAACACTCTTTCTTTACATGCAAATAATCCCTTTGTTAATTAAGAGAAAAGAACCAGCGTTGGAGGTGAAGAAAGAAAGCAGCAAAATAATTTCTAAGTGAAGCAAGGTCACTGCACTATGCCCAAAGGTCTAACCTAGTTAGTATCTAATCTATGAATATCGGAGTTGATATCTTAAGGAAAAGGACAAGAAAATAAACGCCTGATCAATAAAGTAGATAAGCAAATCTTATGAGAGTTCACGGTCACCAGATTGAGAGGGTGTTTCCATTCATTCCTTGTAAAGATTGTCTTTCTTTGACAAAGCAATGGATTGCTTCCATCTTCCTGCTTTCTTGTAATTGTAGGCAACAACATGTCTCATTTCAAGAAGTTCATGCTTCTCAATCTGCTCATGTTTATTTTTGAAGCCAATCAATAATAATTCAAACATTTTAAATTTTCCATAACATTCTGATCTCAATTTTTCCTAATTGTCAAAATAAGACAAAAGATAAGCAAGATTCACCTTTTGTGCAAGAATTATTTGATCAAAGTTGTCATGCAAATCCGTTGATTCTCGGAGTCAGTCATAGTCTTCTTCCTTAACATAAATTCCATTCAAAGCTTCATTAAGAACAAACACATTGTTGCTTTGAATTGCAACCATGTACGACTTAACTAATTTGAGGTGGCCAACCTGAAAATAAAAAATCCAAGCAACAAACAATATTGTTACAGAATAGCATTTGAAACTAGCAAATTATCTCACCAAACAAGACTGAAATTGTAGTCATTTGGCAATAGGGTATGAAAATTGCAAACCTTCCGCATTATATCTACTATGTGAGTATGGTTTACACGAACAACAATCGCATTTAACATATCATTTATTATATTTGGATGCTCTTTCAAGTAAAAGTGAAGAACCTTATAGTACAACTCCACACTGGCAACTTTAATTATCACATCTTTGAATTGCATGTGGTCCCATGCTTTTGGAGAGTGATTCATTATAGTGATTGCAACATTATCAAACTCATCATATTGGATGTATGG
The DNA here is from genome assembly GCF_000004515.6 of Glycine max. Lineage (NCBI taxonomy): Eukaryota > Viridiplantae > Streptophyta > Magnoliopsida > Fabales > Fabaceae > Glycine > Glycine max. Next base: position 28,875,555 of record NC_038241.2, read on the forward strand.
GTATGTAAGTTCTTTCCAATGTTGTTATTCATCACATGCTCGAATAAGTTTTGGAATGTTAAGCCAAGTTGAGAACAACTTAATGTCTTCCATTAGCTTTTCACGATGATATCTTGCATACGGAACTTCCAACTCAGTAAAGATACCCATATGTGCACACTCCAATCATAACCCACTCTTCATTATAGATATGAGTTCATTGAAGCATCCTTTGTTTTGATAATACTCGCTAACCTCCTCCAAATCATCCACCTTTGATATAAAACAAATAGTAAGTATTCAGACAACTCCAAAAGGTTAGACAAAGCAATCAAAAGTTTTTTTGTCACTTGTTTTTAGTATTTTTCTACTAGCTGCATCCTTTAATTTGCATTTAAAGGATTTCCAACATGGTAGGATTTGTGTAGTAATTTTGGGGTAAAGAGGGGGAAATCATTCCTTGCAAGTCAAAATTCCACATGTTAAAATACAAACTAGAAAATGGTGTCACTTGAATGATGACATTGAGACCACAAATTTGAGCTAAGAGGAATTCCTCAGCATCAACACAGGTGAAATAAACTTCCTTCCATGTTTTTTAACTGTTTGGTTCTTGGCGGCATCAACAACACCTTGGAACTATTTAAGCTTCACCAATGTGATTGCCAACTTAGCCTAGTTAGAAATAAAAGCAAATATAATTTTGGCAGCCTCATACAAAGCCTTATCATACAAGCGGTCCCTAACAAATGTAAAAGTTGAAAAGAAATTTTTTTTTTCTAGAGATTGAGTCACATTGAGTTAAACTCAACTAAATTATAAACACACACCTTAGACATCTTTAATGAAGGATCTCAGAGATGGATCTTGCACTCAAAATCTATTCTTGCCAAGATGCAGCACTAGAGATGCAGTTGGGATCTCCATGAAGAACCTCACTGCTTTCAAAAACAAATAATTTTTTAATGGCTATCAACCTATCATGTAACAGCTTTGAGAGGGAAGGCAACAAACTAAAGAGGCAAGGGAAGAATAACAAATGAAAATCAAATCCTGTCCAAACAACAACAATTCTCATCCAACAAAAGAATTAAAATAATAAATGAAAAATTTAAACAATACATTAAAAAATCCAAACAATTCCCCCAAACCTTCAATCCATAGGCTTCCAATGGCTTTAAGGTAGTTGTTGTCGGCAATCTTCAAACACCAAAAGGTTTCGAGTCTAAGATAGTGACGCACTGCAACCTTGTTCTCTTTATTGTGTTGTTCTCTTCTCTTTGAGAGCGAGACTCACAGAGGTTCCAAATCTATATCCATGGATGAGGCATTTCGCTTGTAGGAACGAAGTAAATCTAAAGAGGCGCCGCCATTGCAAGAAGCCAACATCGACAAAGAGGTGCTGATGATAGAAGCTTCTCAATAGATCCAATATGATCTCAAGTGGAGAAAAGGATCAAGACAGGGAGAAGGGTGCAGAGGGTGAGTTGCATAGTGGGGGTAGTAGAAAAAAGGTCGAAAACAAAGGAGGGTGGGGGTGGTGGTGTGGGAGGAAGACAAAAGGGAAGGTCTGTGTGGGAGGAAGATGAACGAAAGAGGGTGGGGCGAAGTGGGTTCGAGGAGGGGGGGTTGAAGTGAGAGAGAGGGGTTTTGAGACAGAGAAAGGGTTTTTATAAAGACCTCAACATCGATTTTTTAAAAATTGAAGTTATCTAAGCACTTACAACATTGGTTTTTAAAAAAATGATGTTAAAATCGTCCTTGTTAACATCGGTTTTCATCAAAATTGATATTAACAGAGAGATGTTAAAACCTATTTTTGTAATTGTTATAATATTTTCTTTTTTCTCTCTCTATTTTTTCCATTTTATTTTTCAAATTACTTAACTTGATGACTTGATTTGATTCAAACCAATTATAATGGGTCGGATTGGGTTAATTCATAGAAAATATAATAAATATAATTGACAATCTTCAATTAGTTTGCATTTAAAGTTCTCCCAAATTAAACCTTTATTTATCTCTTATATATTTAGGTCAACATAATTGATGTGATCCTTACTAGGAGCGGATTGCTTAAGACAGGATAAATAGTTTTGGATGACGCCACTTCTAGAGAGGGAAAATAAGTCAGGATAGACGCCACAAGGATTACCTTGATAAGTCTGAGATTGGTTCAACAAGGAACCCAGAGAGAAACTCTCACCAAATTTTATCAAATGCTAAAAATTCCCTCTATTGAAAACGAAATAGATACATATAATGTATCTAAACAAAAATATAGAAATAGACATGTGCCTTCAAATCAATTTGGGCCAAAATGACAATGAAAAAAAATAGAAATATAAAAAAGAAAATATTTGGCATGGGCCTTCAAATTAGCCTGGGCCTTCAGTAACAATTAATATTCTTAGTAGTGCCTCTGCCTCTGGGCCTTAATCCTTCTCCACTTGGGCCTTGTTAAGTATGTATGCTACCATTTGTTGGAGGGTATCCATTGATTGTTTAGTCTTACTCCTGGTCATAAGTCCTTGTATTTGAGCAGTTTTAGGATTCTCATCATTCCCTCCTTCTTGGAAACCATTTGCCCTCAAATGTTCAAAATCATCACCTGCACAAATGGAGTCAAGTCAGCAACATTAAATGAAGAACTTACTCCATACTCACCTGGAATATCGATCTTGTAAGCATTGTCATTGATCCTCTCTAGTACTTGGAAAGGTGTGTCTCCTTTAGGTTGAAGTTTGGACTTCCTTTTATTAGGGAACTTCTCATTCTTCATGTGTACCCAAACCCAATCACTTGGTTCAAGTACCACTTTCTTCTTGTTCTTGTTGGCTTGCTTGGCATAACTTTCATTCTTCTTTGTAATTTGAGCCTTCACTTGCTCTTGCAATCTTTTCACATACTCAACTTTAGCCTGTGCATCCTTATGCTGAGTCTCTTGGGGATTGTTTTTGTAAGCTAGCCTGTTAGGCAATGAAGCTCTTGGAAGGAGGTCAATTTAATGTTCTATGCCTCTTGAAGGTGACAGTCCATGAGGATTCTCCTTGGGAAAGACATCTTTAAATTCTTGCAATAAGAGTTCAACACTAGGAGAAACAGAAATAGTAAGCTCATTAGAATTATCAACAAAAACTTTATTGTCTTTGTAGTATAGTAGATAGAGCGGCTCACGAGCAAGTAACAGCTTCCTCACTTCACTCGCCTTTGCTAAACAATTAAATTTTCTCTTAGGTGTATCACTCTTTCCCTCACGTGTATCACTCTTCTTTTTCCTATTCCTCTTTGGTGCTTCACTTTTTTCTTTCTCTTGTTCTCTTTTTTCTCTCATTCTGATTTGGTCATCACACACTTCCCTTGGGGATAGAGGTTCAAGAATAATTTCCTGGTCATGATGCTGGAAAGAAATCTTGTTGGCGAAGCCATCACGCACTACTTTGGTGTCATACTGCCATGGTCTTCCTGACAGTATATGAGTCACCTCCATTGGAACCACATCAGACGACACCCTATCATTGTATTTTCCAATGGTGAGACACACCTCAACCTATTGAGTCACTTTTACCTCTTCATCTTCACTAAGCCACTAAAGTCTGTATGGCCTAGGATAAGGCTTAGTATCCAAATTCAGTTTGGACACTAACCTGGAACTTGCAACATTGGTACAACTTCCTCCATCAACAATTAAAAAGAAAAGCTTACCGTTAATTGTACATCTGGTGTGGAAAATATTTTCTCTTTGGGTGCATCTAGTGGCTGCATCTGACTTCCCAAGAGCCTTCTCACCATTAGCATATCACCCTGCATAGCTTCCTCCTTAAGCTCTTCTTCCATCTCTTCTTCTTCATTGATTTCAGATTCACTGATGATTTCTCCATTTGCTTTCATGATCATGGTCCTCCTGGTTGGATAGTCTAAAGCAATATGTCTTATGCCTAAGATTTTGAAGCATTTTATGTTTCTGGTACCAGTGTTGGATGATGAGGCAAAATCATGCTTGGTTCCAACACTTGACAATGCTGACTTTCCATGTGGAGAATGTGTTGATGGGTTGGACGAGTTGCCTCTTTCCTTCTTGGATCTGTTGGTTCAGTTCTGGTTGAAGGTGTTGGAGGAGTTCCTTCTTGCTGCATTTTTCCTCTTCAGCAGCTATTCAACCTGGACTGCCTTATGTGGTAAGTCATCCAATTCCATGTACTCATGTAATTCAACAACATCTCTAATGTCAGGATTTAGGCCACTCAGAAAACGAGCCATTGTGTCGTTAGTTTCCTCTTCAATGTTTGCCTTCACTAGTGTCATCTTCATCTCTTTGTAGTACTCATCCACAGCCAGACTTCCCTGGGACAACCTCTGGAGTTTCTGTCTCATGGTTTTGTTGTAGCTAGTTAGAACATACCTCTTTTGCATAACCCTTCTTATCTCAGTCCATGTATCTATCTCCCGCCCTTCCTTTCTCATCATCTCTCTTTGATTTTTATTCCACCAAACAAGGGCATAGTCTGAGAATTCAGCTACTGCTAACTTCACCTTCTGCCCTTCAGTATAATCACTACAGGAGAATACATGCTCAATCTTCATCTCCTAGTCAAGGTAGGTGTCTGGGCCACTCTTGCCTTTGAAATGAGGTACATTGAGTTTTACTCCCTCAATTCTGTTCTGCCCCTCAATTCTATTTTGCATGGGTCCATCATTGCCCCCTCTGTTCCCACCATAAGGTCTTCCAGCATTCTGATTCAGTTAGTGCTCTAGTCCTTCTATTCATCCATAGAGTTCTTCATTGTTACGGTTCAGCAAACGTTGCATTTGTGTAGTCATCACGTCTAATAATAATCGCTGAGGTTCGTCTAGTTGATGATATTCACCACCACCATCACCTATTCCTGCCATAATTAAGGAACAAAAAATTTTGCAGTAATTTAAACAAAGGTTACAGGACCTCACCACACTCTACTCACGTGTTTCTCTCTTTGATGGTAGTTCTCTCATGTTTGATGCTCTCAATATAGGCTTTTGTGTGATGTTTTTTCACTCATGTCTTTTACCACTCACTCCCTCTTAAGTTCCTGGATGAATCAAATTGGACGCACAAAGGTAATAGAACAAGAAAGACAAATTAATTATGGAATAGTAGATTGGGTAACAAACTAATAGATTGGATAAAAAAACTTGGATAACAAACTAACAGATTCAATAACAAACTTGGACAACAAATTAGGATAACAAACTAACAGATTGGATAACAAACTTGGATAACAAATTAACAGATTGGATAACAAACTTGGATAACAAACTAATAGATTGAATATCAAACTAACATACTCAATAACAAATAGAAGAAACAAAGAAACTACTTAATTAACGAAGATGACATGTAAACTTCAAATGGTCATAAATTTTGCTACAGTTGTTCGTTTGAGGCCCACTATATGTCAAATGCTCATAATTCAAAGGAGAATCTTTAGGCAAATTCCCATGGTCTGTGATTTTTGCCAAAAAAATGTCTCTAACTGCCTCAAATTCGTATTCAAAGATCAAACTCCACTCACTTTTTTTTTCAAACTTTCTGCAACTTTTTTTTATAATGCTTTCTTTTCAAATTCATCTAGGATAATTTAGGCAATTCGCTCAATAGGAAATCAGGAAATTTGTTTAATTGGAAAATAGGCAAATAGATTCAAGAGCCTACTAAATCCTAAACCCCTAAATTCTTCCAGTAAGCCAAATTGTCCCCAAACATAATTTGAAACAAAATTCAAACAGATTTTTTGACACATAATCTGAAAGAAACAAGAACAAGAATGAAAACAAGAACACAAACAAAAACGCAAACAAGACGCAAATAAGATCACAACAAGACGCAAACAAGAACACAAACAAGAACAAAAATAACAGAACAAAACACGAACCTGAGACAAATTACAAAGAGAAAAAAATTGAATAGGATAGAACCTGTAATAAGAGTCGAAGCTCTGATACCAGATGATGTGATCCTTACTAGGAATGGATCGCTTGATACATGTTACAGAGTTTTGGATGACGCCACTTCTAGAAAGGGAAGATAAGTCAGGGTAGACGCCACAAGGATTACCTTGATAAGTCTGAGATTGGTTCAACAAGGAACCCAGAGAAAAGCTCTCACCAAATTTTATCAAATGCCAAAAAGTCCCTCTATTGAAAACGAAATCCATACATACAGTGTATCTGAACAAAAAAAATAGAAATAGACATGAGTCTTCAAATTAGTTTGGGCCAAAATGACAACGAAAAAAATAGAAATATAAAAAAGAACATATTTGACATGAGTCTTCAAATTAATCTGGACCTTCAGCAACAATTAATATTCTTAGTAATACCTCTGCCTCTAGGCCTTCATCCTTTTCCATTTGAGTCTTGTTAAGTATGTCTGTTATCATTTGTTGGAGAGTATCCACTGACTGTTTGGTCCTAATCCTGGTCATAGGTCCCTATATTTGAGCAGGTTTAGAATTCTCATCAACAATATTAGTGCATAAAAAAAGTTATCATAATATTAGTGTGAAACATTAACTGATGTTATTGATGATTAATCCCTTTTAAAAAATTAGATTGATCACATTTAATGGAATCACTTCTCTCAATTATATTTTTTTCTTCCACAAAATTTGAGCTTGAGGATTACTGAAGAGATTTGAATCCAGTTTCACTTCAACTAACACCATGTTGATTTTTGTATACACCTCTACTAAAAAGAAAATATATTTATCTTAAAAATAAAATAACTAAAATTATTATTATAATTTTAAAATAAAACAATAAACTTTAAATATCATAGTTGTTTTGTATTAATATTCTTTGTTTTTTAATAATTAATAATCGTTGTTATGTGTCACTATGTATGCTTTTAGCTGCTAGGCAGGGCTAGTGTAATATTACGTGGTTTCTTTCAAGGCAACCCACCCCAACCTTGAAACGCCAAAGCAAACAAAATGCATCATTAGTTGGCGCTCACAATTCTTGGTAAAAATGTTAAAAACAAAGGGTTTCGCTGAGGAAAAAAAAAAGTTTAAAACAAAGGGAGAAAAACCACCAACATAATATATTTTTATATGAAAAAAGGATATGCACAAAAAGTATTACTTAGTCTTCCAATTATAATTCATTACATTATAATTCATCATGATAATTTCATTAATTTTTAAAATAATTATTTTAAATTATTTTATGATTAAATAATAATGTAAATTTGATTTATACTGTCATCATATAGATATTAAACTCTTTATATATAATAAATTAAATTTGAGTTCTATTAAAAATACGATCGTTCCAATATTTACATTTCTCACATATTAACAAGTATTTTACATTTTAAAATACATGTTTTATGTATAAACTTTCATATGAAAACAAATTAATATTTAATTAAATTAAAATGATAAATTTTAATTTATTTAATCAACCCTAAATATAAAAAAATATTTATAAATTACTACTAAAGTATTAATAAACTATTTTTAATTTATTTTATATTAAATCTGCTGTTAGAATACTCAATTAATGCACAAACTATGATTTTGAAAATGTATGCAACCATAATTTTGGTGAAACATCAAATTTTTTATATTTGATTATCTATTTTTTATCCGTAAAAATGAAACATAATTAATAAATAATTTATAAAAACTCACATATTTTTAACTAACCGAACAAAACTACTTAATGTTTTTAGAGTGTCTTGGATCACAATATCAGTCATATTTATTCTCTTTTCTTTTCACATTATTGAAAAAAAAAACTCTGATTTCAATTTAAAACCAGTTATATTTATTCTCTTTTTTTCACATAATTGAAAAACAAAACTCAGTTCAATTTAAAACCTTGATAAAATCTACAAAAAAGAAAGAAAGCAAGAAGCAATGCAAAACAGTGAGCGGGGATACTCTTGGATCTACAGTGGGGGGCAGTCACAGTCAAATTCACTACTAACTACCTCACCCGGCTTATATATTTTAACGGTCAGTGTGATAACTTTATTGCCTAAAATGGATCAACGCTTTCACCGTTGTTTCTACTTTTAACAGTGCCAACCAAACTAATAGGGATATAACTCAAAAGAGGCCAATTGCTTTATTTTTTTTTGGCTTATGTGACCCCTATGACTTCAGTTCACCTAATGCATGTGAATTATCGATTTGAATACTATCATGAAATCAGGTAGCTAAAAAAACTAAGGGCTGATGACAGGTTGCATTGCAAGTGATCGATAAGCAATTATTGCTTCGTTTCCATTATTTTAAAAACCTTGGCACCAACTTCGTAAAAAAATTTAAGCATTGCTTTTCTTTTTACTACTACTAAATTTATGCCTCTTGTTTATACAAAAACCTAGGGGCGAAACTACACTCCGGACTTTTTCTGTTTCAGATTTGCTCTTTTGAAACGAAGAAAAGAATAACATATTTTTCTTAATTTGAAAAGAATATATACATCAAATTTAACTTTGAAGAGAATTGATGTACCTTTACTTTTTTACTTTACACATTTTCTTACTTTAAAAGTGTCAATCTATGTATTCCTCAATCTGATCTATATTTTTTTTCAAAAAAATAAACAACTAAAAAATATCAAATAATATTTTTGCTCAACAGAGGTATTTTTAAATTTATACAAATTAAAAATTATAAACAATATAAATACTAAGAAAAATTATTTAAACAATACTAATATACATAATTGAATTTTAAAAAAGTAAGATAAATATGATTGGTTGAATTTTTTTAAAGAAAGAGTAATGGAATTTTCAATGAAAAAAGAAATTAATCTAAGAATATAAGTCATTGAGATTTAAGAAAAACAAAATTTAACACAATGAAATTAAAAATGTTTAATACATTTAAAAATTTGAAGTTATTAAAGATATAAATAATGATATACTATGGATTTAAATATAAGAAAAAAATTATTTCATGCTAACCAATAAAGTTGATTAACAATATATAATTATATCAATCTCAATTAAAAAATAAGTTATTTCCCTAAATAGTTATTCATTAAAATTTGATATAAAAAAATAAGTCATTAAAATTAAAATCCCTATTAAATGAAGAGTATTTTAAAGATAAATTCATAAAATAAAATAAAATTAGTTAGAATTTATTTACATTTAAACCTAAGACCAAAGTAGTTTTTTGTTTATATTCAAATTTGGAGGGAGAGTATAAAATAACATATTGTAAAATATATAATAAAAGATATTTTATTATCAAAATGAAAACTTTTATTTAATAATTATATTGATTATTAGTAGCAATCCATTAGTTTTAATTAACTAAAGAAATTTTCTCCAACATTATGTTGGTCTGTGTAAAGTTAGGCTAAATCTAAATCTTTTAAGTAAGATTTTTAGATTGAGTTTTGAAAATAAAAATGACATGATGAATAGAAAATATCTTATTAAAAATGATCGACTAAATTCTATAATAAAAATTAATTATCAATGTTAATAAATATTTTATATTTATAAATGGTAAAAAAAAATCACTGTTTTTTGATTCTCAGCTCAAGGGTCACCTTTCTCAAATTTGTTAACATTGTAATTATTTATGTTTGAGTTATTGTTTTTTTTTTATCTCACCTTCTACATTTTGTATTGGAGTTCTTCCCATGAACAAACTCACCAATCTTCAACCTTTATAGATATCTAGAAAGTATTAGCCTTCATCAATTCCTTTTAGTGTGGGCCTCACCTGATTGAGAACCTTTGTTGTTGTAATTCTATATTCATAGAGAACAATCTATTATTATCGTCGTTACATCAAAACCTGGATTTTAAATTAACGTATTTTTTTAATTATGTAATCAATCTTTATTGGTTGAAGGAATAAACAGTTCTATTTCTTGTAAGTACGGTTGGAATTTAATTTTTTGTGATAAATAAACAAAATTTATGCATAAAGTCCACGACTAGCTTTTGAATATCAGAGCCTTGAACCCCAAAAAATGTTCCTTCTCTTCTATTTCAATTGCAACAATCTACCAAACAAAATTAAAAGGGAACTTTTTAGTTTTGGTCATAAAGGCAAGACCTATTTTAGGTAAACAGAGCGGGCATTGACTCATGTCACATGGCAACTTGCATTTCTATATACACAATTTTACTTGCTTAGCTTTCTATAGTATATGGTTCAAAACCCATTATCGCGATAACAATAATATTAATAAAAAATCCCAAAGTTTGACCAATGAAAAATCGATATGCTTACGTGATATTCCGTAATCTCTAGCTACGAGAGCATAATTGAAATGTATATGGAACGGGAGAAACATATCAGCGATATTGTCTTGATGCCCAATTGAGATTCTATATTCATGACTCCAAATGAACAAATTTGTTAGTTTGCTATAGTGCCAATATAGTAAACGAGGATCAAGAGAGAGAAAAGAAGAGCATTGGGGGCATGTTTGGGGAAAGGTTAAAAAGTGGGTTGAAGAAAATGGCCGACACAAAATTGGACTGGGTTAGGGTTAGAGGGAGCATATGGGTCATACCATTGGGTCATTGTTAAGCCTCGAATGGACCTCGTGGGTCACACTGACCCACTTTCCATGAGATTTGCTGTCGGTACAATTAATAGGAGTTGAGTTGATGGCAATAAAAACAAGAAACAGGACAAAAACATTCATTATTTCTTGACTCGCATAAACTCGAAACACCACGCGAGATTAAACCCGGTGGGGGACACTTTCCTCAAAATAGTGTCAATAACATTTTTAGTCGCTGCTCGTTATTGAGCGTGGACTTCTCGTGACATGGTTGGGGCGGTGCACAAAAGCGCTTTTAAAATTAAGCCCATTTATTCAGAGGTTCTGTCTCCTTCTTTTTCACTGTGGACAAAAACAGTTTTTTTCTTAACCGAGTTTACCAGAAAAATAAAATCTTCTTTAATTCAAAATTTAATAAAAAATTATTTTCATCAAATATTAAATTAAATATTATTCGAACTATTCAACATAATTTTAATAATTATAATGTATTAATCACTTCTATCCCTCATTTATTATTTCTCTCTTCTCAATAAAGTCTACATATTTTATTAGTGAAAATAGTTTCTGCATTACCACGGCCTCTACCCCTTTAGGACTTTGCATTATAAATATATATTAACCAACCAACCTTACTACACCACACACCAATTCGTCTTCAATAACATTTCACTCCAAACATTCTCTTCTCTTCTCCTTCTCCTTCATACCTTCCTTGAGAAACCAACCTAGTTGTGACAACATCTTCATTCCTTCCCAATTCCTACCATCCAAAACACAAAGGAAAAAATGAGACTTTTGTCCACAAAAGCAACGTGCAATAGTCACGGCCAAGATTCTTCATACTTTTTAGGATGGCAGGAATACGAGAAAAACCCTTACGACAAGGTCCATAACCCCAAAGGGATTATCCAAATGGGTCTCGCAGAGAATCAGGTAGTTCATTTTTCTCACAAGCCCAATCTTTCTACAACCTTATAACAAACTTTAATGTTGCATAACATGTTTGACTCACAAAATTTAATTATCTTTTTGCAGCTCTCATTCGACCTCCTAGAGTCATGGCTCGCCAAGAACCTTGACGTGGCAGGGTTCAAGCGTGACGGCAAAACCATATTCAGAGAACTCGCTCTCTTCCAAGACTACCACGGTCTCCCTTCATTCAAAAAGGCATTGGTGGATTTCATGGCCGAAATCAGAGGAAACAAAGTCACTTTCGACCCCAACCACATCGTTCTCACTGCCGGCGCCACCTCCGCAAACGAAACCTTAATGTTCTGTCTCGCTGAACAAGGCGAAGCATTCCTCCTCCCCACTCCTTATTACCCAGGGTGCGTAATATTTACATTGTTTAAATTTTATCACTACCTTGGTGAAACAAGTTATAGTGTATTTTATGTCCATTCATTCATTCCTCTGACTTGGGTTTATGAACTTTTTGCAGATTCGACAGAGACCTAAAGTGGAGAACCGGGGTTGAGATTGTTCCAATACAATGCAACAGTTCCAATAGCTTCCAAATCACGGAGGCAGCATTGCGACAAGCGTACGAGGATGCGAAGAAGCGCAACCTAAGAGTGAAGGGCGTTTTGGTCACGAACCCGTCGAACCCGTTAGGCACCACGATGTCTCGGAGTGAACTGAACCTTCTCGTCGACTTCATCAAAGAGAAAAACGACATGCATTTGATAAGCGACGAGATTTACTCCGGCACAGTTTTTAGCTCCCCGGGCTTCGTTAGCGTCATGGAAGTTCTCAAAGAACGAAACGACGTCGTCACTGACAACGGAGTCTGGAACAGAGTTCACGTCGTCTATAGTCTCTCAAAAGACTTGGGTTTGCCGGGGTTCCGCGTCGGCGCTATTTACTCCGAAAACGACACCGTAGTTGCCGCGGCAACGAAGATGTCGAGCTTTGGTCTTGTCTCTTCTCAAACGCAGTACCTTCTCTCAGCCATGCTGGGGGACAAGAAGTTCACCAGAAACTACATCGCTGAGAACAAAAAGAGGCTTAAACGACAGCAGAGAATGCTCGTATCGGGGCTATTGAAAACCGGTATTTCATGCCTTGACAGCAATGCGGGGTTGTTTTGTTGGGTAGACATGAGACAACTTTTGCATTCGAACACGTTCAAGGCGGAGATGGAGCTGTGGAAGAAGATAGTGTACCAAGTTGGGCTTAACATTTCGCCAGGCTCCTCGTGCCATTGCACCGAGCCGGGGTGGTTCCGCGTGTGTTTCGCGAACATGTCCGAGGAGACTCTGGCCTTAGCCATGAAGCGCTTGAAGAACTTCGTGGCGGCTGAGTCTCAGAGGAATAGTTCTAGTGGTTGTAGTGCTGGTGCTCTGTTGAACAACAACAACGGAAGCTTCAAGAGAAAGTCCCTCACTAAGTGGGTTTTTCGGTTATCGTCTCGCGATCATCATCGTGAACAGGAAGAACGGTAGCCTGGTCGTCTGCTAGTTTGTGTCACTCATGCACAAATTCATTTTGATTTTAATTCTTTTTTTCTTTTTCGGCCTCCCCAATATTTTTGGTGGAGTAGTCCAAAAAAATGTCAATTTTTTTCTTTATTTTTTTTGTGATAAAAAATTAATGTAGAAAGAGAGAGAGAAAAAAGAAAGCACTCTGCCCATGTGGATGTGAAGTGTGGGCTTTCTAGTCAGCCTTATTATTTGTATAATTGTTCTTCCATATATCAGTCATTAATTCCCCTACCTTCAAAATCTCCTAAGTATCACATTAATGAAAACTTTTATTTATACTGTTACTTATTTATTTCTCCTATCATATGCAAATCTTCTTGATACAATCAATCAGAAGTTTGATTACTCTGTAATGTAATGTTAGCTCATGTGATTACATTTTAGATCATATTACTTTAATAGACTATGATCAATTTACTCATCATACACAGTTGAATATAAATATGATGTTTAAGATAATTATTATAAATATATTAAATAATATCATAAAATCATAAAATATTGTAAACAAAAGAAAGTAATATGTATGAAGTTTGATATACCATGCCGTATTATCTTATTGTTATGTGTGCTTGTGGCTTCTTTGCCATGTGTTGAACACGCACATTTAGTTACAAGAGCTTACTTATACGTAATTAACGGCACCGGCGAGATAAACGGCCGAGGACGATGGGTCGGGCTGCCGACGTTGACGGCCCGTTATCAACAAACCGACCTTCATAGCCATTTCACCGTTTTCAACCATTAACATTTTTCTAGGCGTGTGAGAAGGAGAATTTGCAGAGTGTGGGTCAGAGGCCGAAAAAGTCAATAAGGTTTGATATATTTAGAATTTTTGGTATTTCGTAAATAGTAACTTTTTTTCTTCTTCCCGTTTTATGGGTTATGCTTTAAGACATGGCCGAAGGTAACTACACCTTTTTCTCTTGGACAGCAAGAAAAGGCCACTACACAATGTGCTGTAAACCAAGTAAAATGTGAGTAATTAATTAATTGTGTTTGTCCCTGTTTTTCGTACAATAGGAAAATAGGAAAAAAAAAGAAATTATACAATAAAGATGGATAATTTCGATAACTTATAAATTATATAACTGAAATCTGTGGGGGGGAGACGTTGAAGTTTGAACAATGGAATTACGGCTTTTTAAAATCTTGAAACCTACCAACTACGCAATCAAAAAGTGCGCTGGAGTTCCTTGCAAGAAATCATATTTTTTAAATTGTTCGAAAAACACTTTGGTTTGTTGAACTTTCTGGGAGTAGCCATAGTCATCACTGCTGAAAAAGTGATTTTGTCTAATTGTCTCGAACAGGTTTTGCGGTGACGAGTACGTTGTGTATGTGCTGGCTGTCCCTCAACTAATCACACAAACTCTACCAGAGGAGTGAGCTTTTTGTTTTTGAATCGCTTTTTTTGGTGAATTAACAAAGCAAAAAGCTGTTTGATTTTATGTTTTTTAATTAATTTCTACGAACTACTATGTCCAGGAAAAATACTACCTAATCACATTTGTAGTTCATCTACACACAAATGACACGTTCATTTAATTGACACATGCAATGTGAATGTGCAATCAAATGTGTCACTTCTATACGATTGTCCTGAATATCATCACAATGAGCAACTTACAAAACTATTACTTAAAATATTTAACGAAGGTGTATATTAAATTTAAATTTAAATTTTTTGATTAAATTAAAATAATCTCACATTATGATCCATATGTTTGGTGATAAAAAATCTCCTGTATATCAATATTTAAATTTGAGATCTTTAGTTAAAATAAAATAATCTCATATCATTTGATTTATATGTTTAATTATCAAAAGTCTTCCGTATATTTAATTTAAGAAAATAATTTTGAGTTTTATTTATGATGACAAAAATGTTGTCTTTTTTTTTTTTTCTGTAAAACTTTAAAGATTTATAAAAGTTACAAAAGCAAAATAGTAGTACTACCTAATCAGTGAATAGAATATTTTAAAAATAAAATATTGTATCAAATTAGTAAATAGATCCCTAATCTTCCTAGTTGGCTATGCCCATGTTAGCAGCATACCCTGCCTTTATATCTTCCGTTATGGTCATGAGTTCACACTTTGAATAATATAATACAATCTCCCCTACAAGTCTACAGCGCACACTCATACAATTGTTAAAGCACCAACCTATCACAAAACTAGGATATAGTATTCTGTATTATTTATTTGATATATATGCGTATAAAAGACAAATATTTTATTAATAAAAAAACAAATATTATTCATGTATGCCAAATTGAAATTGCATAACAACAAAACAACATGGAGTGGATACATTTAGGATATTCTCTTTCCAATTCAAATCGAATCTACTAACGACCTTGATGATTTTTTTTTAATAAATAACCATTTAATTTATATAACTGATGTATTTTGATAATGTCTAGAACTTATGAAAAGGATTTTTTTTAAAAAAAAATTATTCTACACCTAAAGATTAATTCCTTTTACAGCAACAATAGTCTAAAGATTAATTCCATTTAAAGTATACAAATTTATGTAATTTGTTTGTTTGTTTTATTTAGATAACATACAGGAAAAAGAACTTGAATTACCGGATCATGTCAAACAAATTTTAGGCTAAAATATTGCCTAGCTATAATGTGATCGCGAGAGAATTTGCTAGGAGTCAAAGCCTCGAAGGCCATTCCAAAGTGAAATGTAATGCAAGAATAATTGATATATCAGTGGTTGAAGAATATGTAATAAGGTGTATGTTGGTACTTACATTTAGCAGCCATTAAACATGGACCCGATCGGCTTTACTTATCACATAATCAATTATATTGCCCACAAAAATAACATAATCAACTATTAAAAACTAGTTATAAATAATTTTATACTTTTATTACAGCTTCACTAATTGTGTTGTACTTCAATTCAACTTTTAGTTTAAAAGAACATCTGTGGTAAGATTGAAATAAAAAAAAAAATCAGCCATAGTAAAACACTTAATTAAATGTATTAAAATTTTTAATTATGTGTCGGAATTTTGTTTATAGGAAATAGTTATTAATTGTTCAAATTAAAAGGTCTTTCGAAATAAAAAAAACAATTATTATTTTATCAAAAGAAATTAAACCAAACACATTATGTATTTACTCCTAAATTATTTAACATTTTTATTATATTTCTAACACCACAAAAATCATTTGTAATCCAATTCACGTACTCTCTTTTTCTCCCTTGTTGACAGAGAAAAGGAAGAAAATTTTCTTTCCCTAACTAGCTAGTTAACAATATCAGTGCGACACTAATTATTAGTTGCACTGATTCCTTAATCTAGAAGGTGATTACACTTGATTCATTTCATTAGAGATGAATGTACAAATTTTCACTTGAGTTTCTCATTAAACAAATATTTTCCCCCCCTTTTCATTTCAAAGAGATGTTGATAGCACAAATTAAACCTGTATACATCGCTTTTAGCATAGTCAAACAATAATATAAAGTTTTTTAATTTAATATTATATAATTTTTTTGTTTTCTTACAATATCCATCACTTAATCAACTGCTGAGATTCTATCTTTTTAAAGCAAAACATCTTCTAAAAATTTTCATATACAAAATTTTCAATCAACCTCATGAGTTTTTTTATTAAAATAAAATCAACCTCATGATGTAAAGACTACAATCTTAAAAAACTAAAGCCGTATTCTATACCAAAAAAAGAACTAAACCGTGTTTGTATAATAAAGAATAGAATTTCGTTTTCTGAATTTTTTATAATTAAATCTTTTAATAGTAAATGAGACACAAATAAGTCTATTGACAGATTCATAACGTAACATTTATTCAATGCAAGCTAGAAAAAAAAAAAGGTAACAACATTGTTTACGTCGGAAACAAAAAACAAATTTTTATCTTAAAAAATTGGAGTGTCACATTTCATATATATTTTGTCAATTCAATATCTTGATCGCATGTAGACAGGTGTCAATTATCGAGGTTGCTGGTTGCATTAAGAAACTTAAAATTTAATTTGCAGTATCCCATCCTATATATCCCATGGGCTATGTTATGACTTGTAGATGGAGACTGTGGATCCACTTGATCTAATAAGATATTGCCGTATTAGTATGTGTATATATAAGATCTCATTACTTCTCAATAAAAGATTTAATTCTTTGATTTCTTAATTTCTGATTTTCTGTAGTCTAGTATTTTAATAAATAAATAATTGTTCTTAATTGCTTACGACCTTAATGATAAAAGCTTCCCAAGTCTCAGGACTCCATTAATTATTAATGGCAGACTCGTAGAGCAATTTAATATGTTAAGTTAACAGATTATTATTATTATTATTATTATTATTATTATTATTATTATTATTATTATTATATTGATCGAGTTTATTAAATTTTAAGCTTTGGGAATTTTGGTCAATTTCAACATTCTTGTCAACTACATGCATGTGCCCAAGAAGTTAAATAATCTGTTTTTTTGCTACATATACGCCCTTCACAGAGCATTATAATGCTCTGTGGGTACACCTAAATAACATATCATGAGGTTCGTTTCTGGTAGGTTTGAGCATGATTATATAATCAAGCATTAAAAATATTTGCTCTTCTCATAAAATAATTATCGTCCCTAAGAACTCAAAACAGAAAACATGTCAACACGGTTTTCTGTTAAGATTTGTAGAACGCGTCTCAGATTTCGGACGGCACCGGAACATGAAGTATATCTATTGTATTTTGGAGAATCCAAATATATACAATATCATCTAGGACTAAAGATCAATAAAAGCTTGTTGAACCATAATTCTAGTTATACGCACATCCAATGGGGGCACCACTTCAAGATTTTCTTCTGTGATTTGATTATAATCTTAGCTACTTGTGATGATTGATCGATCAAATGATTTTTTTTTTTTTTTGCATTAATCATTTGTTGTATATTATATACATAGAGAGATATGTACACGTATACTAAATTACTAATTATATAGAATATATAAAAGAGAAAACAAATGAAAGAGGAAGTATTCTATTTTAGAAGAAGAAAAAATTTAATGAAAATGACTAATGAATTGGTGATTGATTGACTTTTTATATTGGATATGAAAAACTCTATTTAACAAACATGCCTAAATATGTTTAGACATCAACAATACGTGTCACCTTGACACTTAAGAAATTAAAACAACAACATATGAACACTCTATACGTTATTGAACCAAATTTCTGAGATAATTATATATCTATTTTTAAATTTCATAAAACAGAAAGTGAATAAAGTTGTATATGCATTTATAAAGCATAAGTGTTAATCATCTAATAATTAATGTAATTTTTTTTATTATATATAATGTTATTATTGATACTTAGCCAATTTTGTGAATAACTAATCTTCATCGAAAAGTCTATAAGATTGACATAGTAATATAACATATAAGATCATATTATAGAGAAATAATTTATTTAATAAAAAAATTTATATTTAATTTTTTGTGTATAAAATTTTCTTGGATTAGTGATGACAATCATACACCATGAATGATATTAATTTTTAATCCAATGAATTAGGAGACACCATAGTTTTGACTTAAGACAAAAAATTTTAACGATGACTGATCACGTTTGTTTAGATAATCCTTCCACTACAATTTATATTATATCAATGTAATTTGATTTCATCCTATAATATAAGTGAAAGTCTAATTATTCTAAGATCAATTTCTCCCAATAATATAGAAGGAAATCTAATGAAGTAATTTTTTATAGAATTACTTTATTTTGACAGATTTTGATAGAATTATTATGTTAAAACACTCTTTGTAAATAAAGATTTCAATAACTTATCTGTTAAATTATTTTTTTATTAAATAGATTAAATCTATAACATTTTATTAAATTTTAACACTTCATTAAATAAATTTAATTTAACTTACAATATATTTACTTTTTTAAAAGATAAGTAAATGTCGACTCTAAATTTTTTTAATTAAAAATGGCCAATTTAGTTAAATTTTGGTATACATAATTATTAAAATAATATCAAAATATTCAATAATTGAATTATTGAAATTTTACATATACAATAAATTATTAAACAGAGTAACTTTACAAAAAGTAATATGACACATATATATTATTCAAAAGTTATATAATGTTTGAAAAAATATAAATAGTGCATGGATGATTCATCACACAACTCTTTAAATATTTTAAAAAAATTAGTTTCTAATACACTAGAATTTCTATAATTATACCCATTAAAATTTGCAGATTGATGGAGGGTATGTGTAATTTGTAGGAGGTTCTATATTTAATTAATTTTTATTATTGTCATTTTTATTTTTATTTTTCTAAATAATTATAAGAGTTTTTTTATAAATAAAAATTGAATATTTTTAGCAAAAAAAGTCTTACCTCTCATTATATAATAAACATAATTATTCCTACAATTTCCCTTCATAACAAATAGCAGCTTTCTAATAAAATTAATGGATTTGGAACATATTTATTAAAAAATATAAAATAGTGAACCATGTGGAGATAATCAAAATGCTATCTAAATCCACCTTTAAAATACACAGAATCTAATTTTTAAAACTCAATTTCGTCATACAATCTATTTTAACTTATCAAAATTAATTATTAAAAGGAACTCGTCATATAATATCAAAATAATGAAGACAAAAACATTTGTAACAATTAAACTAGCTAGGATTTTAACCCCTCCTTAGTTTGATATAGATATTTGCCTATTTAATTTGGGCAGGATGTGACAATTTGATTACGTGGTATGGGTGACATGTGGGTTTCACATGATGTAGCACATGTTAGGGAACAGAGAACACCTGCACAATTTGAATAATGCAAGTAGGGGAGGGGGGGAGAGAGAGAGAGACTGTTAGGGTTTCCTTGTTCCTCATGGTAGGAGCTAGGTAGCAAGCTGCAGATAAAGGCCTTCCGTTGTTGATGGCGACATGAAGGGTCAAATGAACATGGCCTTTTGCTTCTCATAATAATGTTCTTTCACCCATAAGCCATACAAGAAATTTTAGTATTCTAATTTTGGGCCCCATGGGTCTGCTCCGGATAATCCATGATGATGATGATGTAGAGATTTCTCTAATGAATGATTGATCAATTACTTAATTGTCTCTGATCGAAACGATTGATTTGCATAGCCTTGATTGTCAGGTTAATTACCTTGTAACAACTATCATGCTTATATAGTTTCATTCACGATGAAATTTAAATCTATATTCTATATGATAAGAGTTCAACACCAGCTCAAGGTCATTTTCCGTGGGTTTAATTTGTTGCTCTAATCCGCAGCATCTTGATTGAGCATGGAGTGTTGCCTTCACCAAGTGGGATTGGTTTGTGATTTTGTCTTGGCTTATTTCGGCACTTCTTGTGCTGCTCTAACCATTTGCAGTATAATTATTTTAGTCCTTCAAAATTAAAAAATAAAAAACAGCACAAGGTGGCGATCGAGGAATATTCTTGATAGAATTCAGAATCTCTAGTGAATTTTCATGAGACCAAGTTTGGTCACTTTGGTGTCATTTCCTACAAGGATTTTGAAACTCAAATCATTATATTTAAGAGATTGATGATGAAATAAGGTAAAATTAATTATAGTGTTGTATATCTTAAACTTGGTAGACTTAATTATAAGGTTCTCATTGAGTATGAGTGATGATGTGTGAAGGCTATCCAAGAAGGTTCTCATTGAATATGTAAAGAAGGTACTTGAGTAATGAAGGAAGTTGAATGGCCTTAGAATAACATTTTTTTATTCATAAAAATAAAAAATAAATACAAGAAATTTATAACCCAAGCATAATTCTTAACTAAAGAGAGTTAGAATTCTTGACTTGAGCGGCTTATGTTTTGGGTTTAGTAATCTTTGAGTCACTATGTTGACTTTATTCAATCATATAGGCCAAGGTGGGCTTAGTAATGACGTCGAACAAGAATAAACTTAAGTAGATGGATGAAAGAAGTTGAATCATGATCATATTATTATTATTATTATTATTATTATTATTTAATCCAATAACTTTATACAATTTGTTTATAATGAAAAATTACATTTTTATTAATTTTGCTTGTTTAAAGAATGATAGGCTCAAAATATATACAAGTTTTAGTGAAATTAATCGAGAATAAAAACTTTTAAAAAGTGTAAGGTAAATACACATTAAAATTAATAAAATAAAATCAACATGAATAAAACAAAAACTTTCATACAGTTGTATAATTCAATCTTGGAGTTGTGGGGGACCAAGGCTCTTCCTTACCCTCCAATGGATCCACCACTGATAGAAGTTAAGATAGCGTTTGAATTTCCATGTTGTTGCATATGTTTGACACAGATACAACAAAAAAGTTGGTGGATGAATAACGTTAATTATGTAAAACAAAAAGTCTCTTGAATTTCCATGAATTTGTGTGAGCTTGAATATGACGCTACAAAAAATTTCAAAATATATTTAATAGATCAGAAAGCGATGCAAAATTCAATATATCTAGTAGTAGTATATTCTTATTGACGTGAAAAATGCTAAATAGTATAAATTTATTTTCAAAAAATAAATTATGAAAGAAAAAATTAAAAGAATTTGTTTTAATTTATCAATTACTTTTTTTTCATTGTTAACCTTATTTTTCCATCTACAGTTCTACAATTATATATGATTAATTATCTAGCTGCATTGGATGCATAATTTTATATTTGACAATTACTCATTTAAAAAGTAGCATATATATATATATATATATATATGTATATATATATATATATATATATATATATATATATATATATATATATATATATGTATGTAACAGCATTATCCATTTTCTTATTATGCACAAATTAAAAAAAATTGAATTATACACCAAAGAAGAGGAACATCAAATTAACTTAAGCATAATTGGTGTTTCAAATAAAAACTCCATTTCTTTAGTATAAAATTCAATTTCTTTAAATTAAGGATAACAGCATTATCCTTGATCTCTTCTAACTATGAGAGATTTCCCAGAAAATATAATTATATGCTAGCTCTTCATATTCTCTGTAATAAATCTTTAAAATCTTTCATCGTCCTTCAAAAAGAAAATGTGAAAGAGGGCGGAAAAATGCTAAAGGAGTGCTTAAACTAGATAATTTATTATTTCTGCTTACTCCAAATATGATTCGTTGGCTGCACTTATTGGTTATATAGTCCAACTGAGAGTATATTATTATTATTATTATTATTATTATTATTATTATTATTTGATTTATCTTTTTCTCATGCGCATGCAGTTCAGCAATTATCCATGAACTTGTTTTTCTAAGTCACGCAGTGTGTCCTGCAGATTCTGTCCCTTGACTATCACGATCCATCACCATTAATATACAAACAAAGAATTAGTATGTTTCGTCCACTAAGAATTGATAGAAAGTTCAAAGCTGAGGATAACGATGAGTCGATGACTTCAATTATGTATCCCTATTGTCTAGTTATGAAAAGCATTTTGGTCTTCTATTCTAACTTTGCCTTGTCCAAAGGGGTAGCATTAGTTGAATTAATGGGAGATATTATATAGTCAAGACATTAGGCTATTTATATTCAAGCATTTGTACCCTCATCGAGCATTTGTTTTTTCAAATGCAACAATGAAAAAGGAAAAAAAACATGGGGCACTAGCCATATGGGTGGGGTGAACCTTTTTCAGATATGAGTTGAATTGGATTGGTATGCTTAATTGATATCAATGTTTTGTAATGTATACGGTTGGGAAAGTAATTAATTAACACATGGATCGGAATTTCCAAGAAACTTCAGAGGTACACACTAGTAAGAAGTTTTGGCAGAATTCCACTGTGTGACATAGGGTATGTGAGATTCGTGTCTTCTTCTAAGATTTTGGACAATCTTTTGGTCGCTGCTTTTTCTTTTTAGAACAAACTTTTTTCATGGTTCATAAAGTGGTGTAGATATCCCCCATATTCCGCTCAAAGGTTCTCCAATAATGTGATTTCTTCAGTGATATGTGGCGGTGCCCAAAATCCAAAAGCTAATAAAATGAAACACTCCCAACATTTCTTTCATGCAAGATTTTTGTCGGAGTTCATGTTCTCTTTAATGAATTGGTAAGAGTTAATTATACCTAACGTACGACGGTCTCTAATTTTCTATACATCACAGCATCCATCTATTGCTACAGGGTAATCATACATGCAAAAGTAATACACTTTATGATATATATATTTTTTTTTTTTGCGCAAATCATATCCTAACTTGTGCTTTACTTTCTTTCTCTTTAAATTATCTTCCAGCTAGGTTTTTGTCAGTGTCTGGTCTGTACATTGAGTTCATGTTTTTGTGGACTTTAGGGTGGCGATAGTGTGAATATTCTGAAATGTAAACTATGATGGTGAAGTCCTAAAAAGTTTTTCTTCTTGCTTTTCCATAAAAATTCTACTTGTATGTTACTCATCAACTGTCGTTCAAAGTTTTCTCCAGCTACACAAACTGAGTGCAGTACATAAATTCCAACACAACTAAGCTTTCCTAAACCAAATTTTACGTACGATTGTTCACGTCATGTCTCAAGTTAATTTTAAGTACGGGTTTAACTTTTAATTAAATTGTTTATTTTAAAAATAAGTTTGAGCTATATTTTGGGTTATTCCATCTCAATGGGGCCCCTCTTATATTTTTAATTTATATATATATATATATATATATATATATATATATATTTGTTAATAAATGAGACTTCTTAGTTAATAAACTATATTCTGTATAATATGATATTATTTGTTTTAAAATATATATTATAAAATAAATCTTAATTTTAGTTTTTTATTTATTTAATTTTATAATTTATCAATATATATATATATATATATATATATATATATATATATATATATATATATTAAGGTTTATACATTTTACCATTGTACCAATAAATCAAGATAATGTTAATTTTATTTCATATATTATTAATTCTTGGAGAGGACTAAGAATTAGGTCTACATAGATAGTCCTGTCAAAATTTCGAATTAGGTTGAAGCAAAAACAAAAGTAAACATATACCAACCTATTAGATCAACATTTATACCTAATGAGTTTTTTTTTTTAAATGTTTATTTTTTTCAAAACTTTTGTGGAAAGCCTTAATAAGTTACCGATAACTATTTTTTTATTAAATTGGAGAAAAAAGGGGATGGAAGTTAATGGTAGAATGTTGTAAATTGAGGGCATAAAATATGTTGTAGAAATAATTTTATTAATTAAAATAATGGTTTAAAAGGAAAATAAAAAAAGATGTTTTATTTATTCATTTGATAAGGAGTAAAATAAAGTTTTTTTTTCATAAAATAAAAAATAAAGTAAATCATAGACTGAGAGTATCCTAACTATATATAGATAGACATATTAGGTCAATTTTTATATTTTACGATATATTTCTACACCATCTTTTCCTCTCAAATTCGTTTTCCCTTCCCCTTCTATCAAAACCCTCTTTTTTTTTCCGCATACACCCAAACTTGTTCCAATAAAACTACGATTCTGGTCTCGTTAACTGTTGGATCATCGTGAAATTTGAACATCAGGTTAGAAACTCATTTTAGCACATTCTCACCGTTGGGATTTGCGAAATAATATCCGCGGTGTGAGAAATGTTCCTCACACGGAGATAGTGAAATGAAGGCTCTAATCCCTTCTCATTCTCTCTAACGCTTAGAAACCCTAACAAAGTAACCAGAGGAAAAAACTTGAGGAATCTTAGGGAACCGCTAGAGACGTTGCTATCGTTGCTAGACTACACATGTGATCCCGCTTAGAGGTAAGGGATGAATTTATTGTAATTGAGGTTAGAATGAACATGTGTAGGGATCTTTAGAAGATTAAATTGAGGTTTATTTTGGAATGTTTATTGAATTATAATTCTTCCTTTACGATTATAATTACGATATTGTTGTGTTTGATGGACCAATTGATGTCCTGATGTGAATTGGTTGATAAAATTGAGTGCTCTTGATGTTTTCGCATTTTTGACCTATGATTTTGATTCCTTTGATTTTGATATGATTATGTGAAATTGTTTGAGGAGTTTTACTCCCCATGTTGTGAGAAGTATTTTAGTATAATTTGTTTGTGTTTTGGACAAGATTTACTAGATTAGTGTGATAAATTGATATATTGAGATTATAACATTGTGATTGAGATTGAGTGTATGTAATAAATTGAGTACGTGTTGAATTGTAAGATACATGTATATTAAGATGTTGTGTGCATTGAGTTGTGAGTTATGAACCGTACAATCACACGACTGTAAGACCCTTTAAGGGTGATGAGTTAATGTGCGATGAGTATTGTGATGGGAACCACTGCGGAAACCCGACGAATTTAATCACTTTGAGGCACAACGAGATAAAATTATTTTGAGAAAAATTGAGGAGTCGTGTGTTTTGTACAGTTCATAGATAGAGTCTGCATGCTAAAATACTTTTTGGGTTGGACTTGAATCAGGAGGGAGAGGCCCTGACGAACTCTTCGAAGTCTAGGCTTTGGGGGTAAATACGCTTGGTTTGATTGCTCCTTTAAGCATGTGCCGATCCCACATGTATGGTCTGTCTTGTCATGTACTCTTAGACGTCCGGCGAGATTTTTCACTGACATGGTACCACATTGCACATATGATTTAGTCTTAGTATATTTGTTGCATAACGCTTGTGTGTTGATCGATATTGATTGATTGAGTGATATTGTGTTTTGATCCTTGAGTACGTGAATGATGTGAAAATGTGTGAGACATGTAGTGTTGAGATGTGATGTTACACAATAAGTGGTGGAATGACGTGAACTATATTTAAGTAAATTGTATTTCATTTATATGATATGTATATCTACATGTTGTCTCGTTTCTCTCTATTAGTTATGAATGTAATAACTCACTCCCCGGGTGTTGCTTGTGTTTGTATCCTATATTAATCTCAAATCTTGTATTTGTGGGAGCAGATGATTAGGTGGATTGCTTTCAGAAACCTTGTGATGGAGGATGTCAGGACATAATGCTCTGATAGGATGTGACATTGGGGCATGAGTTTATATTTCAATTGCATGATATTTTGAGCCGAAAATGTTTCTGACAAGTTTTATTTGGTAACAGTGAAGTGAATATGAACCTTTTACCCACGTGAACTCTTTTATGCTTAAAATAAAATCTCATTTTATGTAATTCCGTATTTTCATGTATTTTATTATATAAATATGTATATCGGGGTAGAGAATGTCACAAAAAAAATATTTCAATGCTAAGAAATTGTGTTTATATAAGAATGATTCTTATACCAAGCCCACTTCAATGCTATTCTTATAATTCTATTAAGAGTTTAAAATAAGATTAAAATCAAATTACACTAGCACTTTTTAAAATTATACACAATCCTTATTTTTCATATTCCTACACTAACATTTTTTATGTTTGAAAATATTACATTGACACCTCTTATATGTGTACACTAGCACTCCCTTAATATTTGAAAACGTTACATTTTCACCCCTTATATATTACACTAACACCCTCTACAAGGGAGGTTAATGTATTGATTAAAAAATAGGAGTTTGTATAATTTCACAAAATCTCAAGGATGATTAGTGTAATTTACTACAAGAGCAATGGTAGTCCTTCAACTTACATGCAATTGGTGCAAAATGTTTTCTTATTTACTAAGAATAAAGAGCAAGTGAATTCCTTCCATTTGTATGAAGATAAACCTTGAATTATTAATGTCGCACCACTATTGACAAAAAAAAAATTGATATGCCTTACCATCAAAATCACCTAATATAGCAAGTTTTAATCAGATAAAAAAATATTTAAAAATTACTTAAAATATTTTTATAAAAATTAAAATAATGAATAAAATTATATTTTCCATCACTGAGTCAAGGGGTCAAAAGTTGGTTTTCGCTTGAGCTAATGTTGAAACAGAGTTTGCAGGAAGCACTTTTGAATCAATGATGTTTTAGGCTAATGAGTTAGGAGTTCTATAATTGAAGCACCTCAAAGGTTGAGGGAAGGGAAGAAGAAGCCTACCACTCTATTGTATAGGGAACACTCAATGCAATGTCATATGGTGAAGCAGGCTTCAACGTTAATCAAGTTGGTGAAAGGGTTATTGTGGGTGCCAGTTTGGAGGCAAAATTTAGTGAGGGAGAGAATGTGTGGGGGACGTTATGTTTGTAATTTTTGGTAGTAAAAAATTGCTTATAATTGTTAAATTTGAACAAACTTCGTATACAATTTTGCTCAGGGGAAGGGGGGAGGGAGGTTAATTTGCAAAAAAATATATTTAGACCATCATAAATCATGATGTCAAAAAAAAGTTAACTCCATTAGTGTGTAAACCATTTTTTATGAATGTTTCCATTTGTGTAATTAATATAATGGTGATTTTTAATTTCCACTATATTTAAAAATGGTCCTTTGTAACATCATCGTCACTTTCACATATCACACACAACAACGATTTGTCTTCGCTCTTCTTTGTTGTTGCCATCAAATCTCTTTTCCCTCATAACCCCATAAGTTCCTCTACTCATATTCTCTTGAATGTGAGACCCTTGGTGACCCACTTAGGACCCCTTCTCACCACACAACATCCTTTTAGGAAACCCTTTCACTAGTTGAACAAGGTATGATAACTGAGGCTACAAGGAGGCTCTATGTTGGCATCATTCCACAGTGTCACCAATAATGAGCTAGCAAGATTGTTGAAGAGGATGGCACAATTGAGAAAGCTAAGGTATTTTACCCCTTCATCCATGTTTATGTTCTCCTTTTCCTAATTTTATGTTGGATCTTTTATTTTTCATGTTGGACTACATTTTATTGAATAAGTGAATTTGGTTTATATTTTTCTTATTGAATGAATTAAATCTTGTTCACTCAACCTTGTTTGCTTATGATTCCATAACTTTCAATTTTTGTTAATGGGGTGCAGTGATGATAATGATAACCTCAATGATGAGTTCTAGACCTAAAACACCAATCACTGCTAAAAAAGTTATTTTTCACGACACACATTCTAAGACGGTTATGCGGAACCGTCTTAGAATGTCACGCAGTGACAATTTTGTAAATAACAAAAGTTATATGACGATGGTTTTATAAAAATCGTCTTAGAAATTAAGTATTCAAAATATTCAAAGACGGTTTTGTTAGAAAACAATCTTTGAAATTTATCTCCTCATTCTTGCACACCTTCTTATTTTGACGCTTAGTCTCCTATTTCTTTGCACATTTTGTGCCCTAGAAGCTTCCATAGACTCCCCTTTCAGCTCGGAGCCTCTTTGAACTATGGTCTCCCACAGCCACCTCCTCCTCCTCCTCCACTACACCAAGCTCATCTCCCCTTCGCCCACCAACTCTTCGTCCAAACCCCACCGTCGCACCGAAATGTCGTCGTCTGGAATACCATCATCTCCCTCCACGCGCACAACAACAACCTCTCTGCTTGCATCAACATCACCATTTTCAGTTTAATCAAAGAGATCCACGGTTACGCCCTCATCATCGTCATCAATAGCCCTAGCGGCATCGGTAGGGACACCCTTATCGCACGCCATTATTATGGTCACTCCTCTCTTTCACTTTTCCAAAATGTTAACATAGCATGCCTTCCCTGCTTCTTGTTTCTTTGAAATTTTTTAACAATATTGTTGCAGTATTTATTTATTTATTTTGCTTTTCACTTTGCAAAACTTCATTGGGGAGAAAATTGGCCCTGATGAAAAACTTGCTTGGGCCTAAAGGGTAATTTGAAGAGGCTTTACGGGTGAGGTTTGGCTAATTTGCTTGCACTGCACTATAGATGAGAGATCATAGAAAATTTCCCCCAAGAATTTGTCCTGCACTAGTGATCTACCGCACAATCAAAGAAGGTGATTTTCAGTTACTTTTATGGCTTAGTATTGCTCATCAGCACTACAGTGCATCAGAAATTATTAAAATCGTGTAAGCTATGCAAAAATGTATAAGTAAAAACATTTCAAATTTATAATATAAAAATTAATTTACAATTTAAAAGCATATGGAATTTCAAATATAAAAAATGGGAGAGAGAAAAACTCCTATGAAATTTACTTCTGCAAAAGTTGTTTATTTTTCTTTAATAAAAATTACTTTCATTTTTAATAATCTTTTAAATTATATTTAACTCAGTTTGTTTATTTAAAAAGAAGACAAACAACATTAGTATGATTTGTTGACTTTAACAGTTTTAGCTATCTTATCTTATTCACAGAAGTTCTAGAAACATAATTTTATTACCAAATTCAAATCAAACTTCTTTTACTTCTATATCCTATTATATAGTAATCGAACTAACCAACTTATGATTATTCCTTGAATATATGAATTAGGTATGTCTATCAAAAGGCCTAGATATATATTCATTTTGAAAGATACTTGATACTAAGTCAAGTTGTATTATATGCATTTGCTATTTTAGGCTAGACAACTAAGAAAAACCTTAGGTGGTGGAATGATGCAGGTTGGCATCCTTTGTGCTGCTGCACTCGTTGCTTTGCAGGAAAATCTTGGAAAGCAAAGTGATCACAATAAAGCTAAACTTTTGGCCGGTAAATGTCATACAATTATTTTAACTATCCTTATCTTTTCGAATAATTACAATTTATATACATCCTTTTTTTATTCTTTCCCCCCCTTAATTTCACTTGTTTTTCTCATATAATTTTGTCCTTTTTGTTTTTTGATGGATTAAATGAAATTTAAAGACTAAGAGTGGATATCTCTTCTGTGGGAACCAATATCATGAGTATTATTATCCTGCACAACAATGTAAAATTTACTGTTTTATAATTGAACATTGATGCGTAAGTAACTATATATGTGTGAGATTTAGGATGTTAAATGGCTGTACATTTGTTTTTTGGTTCAGATTTTTGAGGTTTGATTTAGTTCATATGTGTTTTAGTATGGAAATTTCCTTTTCTTGTCCTTTATTTGCTGTCTTGCCTTGATGACAACAATAGTGTGCCTTCCTATCTTTCTCTTACTGTGTTTTTGTCCTTTGTATGAGAAAAGGAACATGGTATCTTTGATGCTATTCTTCGTGGCCATATTTATTTCGAATCAGATCCTTGGCCTTCCATACTGAGTAGTGCCATAAGATTTGGTCAAGAAGATGTTATGAGCTGACCATAAACAAAGGCTCTCATATTGACTCCATGGGTTGTGGTATATCAAGTTGTCATGTAGTTAATGGAGTCCATGCCCCAGGCAACTTTCACCCCATTCGGATGAATTCTGAGAATGAGTGACTACTTTCTCAATTTCACATAATTCCTATATGTGACTCATAGGGGACAATAATACAATTAAGATTGTCTATAGATGGTCTTGCATGGCTAGCTTTTTTAGTTGTCTGAAATGTGTAAATGTGTGTTTTGTGGTTAAGTAGTCAATGATTTCATCAATGAACTGCGGTCATATGACTGATATTGTATTTCTAGCTGTTTATGTTTCTGCATTATGTACATTTTATGCCAAGATTGTAGTAGTTGTTCTGCACTTAAATATTAGTTAAATTTATGTTATTTTGAAAATATTGGAGCTAACCTCACAAGATGTTGTTAGACAAGTGGCCTCAGATATCTTAAGAAGGGGGGGTTGAATTAAGATATTCCAAACTGTTTCCCCTAATTAAAAATCTATTTCACTTTTTACTCAAGTTATGAATTCCCTTAATGACAATCTTCTTAAATATTAATTCAAATGAAACAATTTGAATATGAATATAAAGCAATAATAAATAAAGGAGATTAAGGGAAGAGAAAATGCAAACTCAGTTTTATACTGGTTCGGCCACACCCTTGTGCCTACGTCCAGTCCCCAAGCAACCCGCTTGAGAGTTCCACTATCTTGTAAATTCCTTTTACAAGTTCTAAACACACAAGGACAATCCTTCCTTTGTGTTTAGAGATCCTTTACAACAAGAGACTCACAGTCTCTTAATCCCTTAGAGAATGAGAAGAAGAAGAAGAACAAATCTCTCTAGAAAGAGATGGATTTTACAGATTGAGCACTCAAATAATTCCTTAATGAATTGCAATTGAATTGGCCAAGGAATTCTTAAGAGGATAAAATGAATTTTCTCTTTGAGAGGATAAACACTTTGTTGTTCTGAAAATCTCTAAGCAATTTCGTGTTTAAGTCACATATATATAGACCATTGGTGGTCATGAATAAAGCCTTTGAAAAGTTGTGACTCTTGAAATTATTTTTCTGAAAATCCTGTCTGGTAATCGATTACAGTAATTGTGTAATCGATTACAGCTTTTAAAATTTGAATTAAAACGTTTACTAACTACTGGTAATCGATTACCAAAATTGTGTAATCGATTACACAGTCTAAAATTTTGAATTCAAATTTTTGTAGCTGTTATAAAACGTATTTGGCCACTGGTAATCGATTACATCCTCTGGTAATCGATTACCAGAGAGTAAAACCTTTGAGAAACACTTTTTAATTTAAATCACTTGGCCAAACCTTTGCTAATTCAATTAGGAATTCCCTTCCTAATATTCTAGTGATCATCTTGATGTTGTGACTTGTAATCTTGAAGTATTGTCTTGAATTTTAATCTTGAAAAGCCCATTTGCATCAATTGCAACACATCATCATGATCATCATCAAAACATCAAAGCCAATTGCATCTACAATCTCCCCCTTTTTGATGATGACAATACAATTCCTGAAATCAAGATTCAAGCAAGCAACAAACAATTGTATATAGATAAAATGTGCATGCGTTTACTCCCCCTATATTTCGGAATATATGATCACTTGATTTCTAAGTTTGTTAAGCAACCTTTTCTCCCCCTTTGGCAACATCAAAAAGCCAAAGAACTCGGAAATCAACACAGATATAACAATGGAGTAGCAAGATATAAATATCAGAGTTTTAAACACAATAAGCCAAACTCACAAACAAGAAATAATCAAACCAGAATTCAAATAACATAAAATGTCAACAACCACAAAATATCCAAGACTGAAATTTAAAAACCAAAAGATAAATAAGCAAAGTACTTAGCATAATAATGTAAATTCTAAGAAACTAAAAGCCAAAATACACGGCTTATAAAAAGACATATAGTCAGAAACTAAAATCTAAGAAGATGGAGGTGGTGGAGGAAGATCAAAACTCTGACGAATGTATCCGACATCCTCTTCAAGCTGTGTAAGGCGAATGTCCATACCGGCAAAGCGTGAATCTAACGAGTCGAAGCGGTCACCAACATAAGAACGAAGACCCCGTAATTCGGAGAGGACTTCATTCATGAGTGCAGAATCTTCACGTTGAGGGGGAGGTGAAGGAGTACGTTCATCTTGAGGAGGGAGTGCATCCTTCTTCAGCCATTGTCCATTCCGATCTTTACGATACCCAAAGGAGGTTACTGCACCAGCACCAATTGCAAAGGAACGCTTGACTTGAACAAAGGGTTCATCATCAAGCGGAATTTGAAAATGACGCAAAAACAGAGTAATCAAATGTGGATAAGGAAGAGGTGCATTGGCCCGTAATGCCTTATGCATTCGGTACCGAACCAAATAGGCCTAGTCGATCTGACGACCAGTAAGAAAAGCCCACATAAGAATCAAATCCTCCTCAGAGGCTTGTGCTAAATTTGAAGACCGAGGAAGCAAAATTCTAATAATGATATAATGCATGATGCGATTATCAAAAGTTAATGACCCGGCCAGCAATCTACCGGTCATTTCAGCTTGATCATTGCAGACCATGCGACGAGCATCATGACTTGAATAATCGAATTTCTAGTCATCAACAATGGTGCCCTCAAAAGGTGCACCTTGACTGGGTAAATGAGTCAAAGAAAAGAAAAGTGACTGATCAATGACCATAGAAGTACCATGCACCTCAGACATAATAATACCATCCTGAATTTTTAAATTGTAGTAGAAGACCTTAACAAGTTCAGGATAATATGACAATTTTAATGACATGAAATCAACAAGACCAAAATTTTGAAACACTTGATAGCAATTAAACGTTTCATCATTAAAGAACTCTACGTCTAGGTACTTAGGATCTGATTATTCTAGAAGAAAACTGAGAAAGGTACCGTAGACGTTGATCATCGGATGAAAACAGTGTTGATGATCTTGGAGAAGACAAAGAAGGAGGAATAGGTGTTGTGGGTGCTCCGGATGGGCCGTGACGGCGATGGGCAGCAGCGGTAGCGGTGGAGGATGATCCCTTTCTCTTCTTTGATGGCTCTGCCATTTGATGAAGTTTTTCTGGATTTTGATCGGTGGAAGTGAAAGAGGAGTGAAAAAGAGGAAGATTGGGCTTTACGGGACGTGATTTGGTGAAGAATTGAGTGAGAATCGAAGGTTTGAAGTTCTAGGTATGGAGGAAAACGTGGAGGATGCTTTGGCTGCGCAGCAGCTCTGATTTCGTGAGTATTTATAGAAGATGACGCATTGTAATCGATTACAGGTATTGGTAATCGATTACATGCCCAATAAGCCTTCTGGTAATCGATTACAGGATGTTGTAATCGATTACAGGCTGCCTGTTCATGTGTAATCGATTACACTGGATGGTAATCGATTACCAGAGCCTCTCCTAGGCTAGTTTCTTAAGAGAATATCCATGTTTATGCTGAAATACATCCTATATGACTAATTTTCACTACTAATACACTAAATTCAATCATTCAATTATTATATACACAAGAAATCATAAATTCTATCATAAAAACAAGAATTCAAACAAGATCAAACACAATAATCTACAATCAAAAGGTAAGAGTAAATCAACCAATCAATCAACCATTCAATCAACCAATCAATCAATCAATCAATCAACCAATCAATCCCTATTTTTCTAAATCTCTTACATCTAAGAGACCTAATTCTCTTCTAATAGAGAAGAACACTTCCTTGGGGAGAGGTTTAGTGAAAATATCAGCAAGTTGATTCTTAGTATCAACAAATTCTAATACACAATCTCCCTTTAGGACATGATCTCTAAGAAAGTGGTGTCTAATCTCTATATGTTTAGTTCTAGAATGTTGAACTGGGTTTTTGGATAGATTTATGGCACTAGTATTATCACACTTAATAGGTATGCGATCAAGAATGATGCCATAGTCAGATAATTGTTGCTTCATCCATAAAATCTGTGCACAACAACTACCGGCAGAGATATACTCCGCTTCAGCAGTAGATAAAGCAACACTGTTTTGTTTCTTACTATGCCATGAGACAAGAGCCGATCCAATAAATTGACAAGTTCCACTTGTACTTTTTCTATCAGTTTTAGATCCGGCAAAATCAGAATCAGAATATCCTATTAAGTTACATGTTGAATTCTTAGGATACCATAATCCTAAATTGATTGTTCCTAATAGATATCTCATGATTCTCTTTATTGCACTTAAATGTGATTGTTTGGGGTTGGATTGAAACCTAGCACACATGCATACGCTGAACATAATATCAGGTCTACTAGCAGATAAATAAAGAAGAGATCCGATCATACCTCGATATTGTTTTATGTCTATAGATTGACCAGATTCATCTTTATCTAAGTAACAATTAGTGCTCATCGGTGTAGACATGTGTTTTGCACTATCCATCCCAAATCTTTTGATCAATTCCTTGCAGTATTTGGATTGATTGATGAATATACCTTCTTGAGTTTGCTTGATTTGTAATCCCAGAAAGTACTTTAGTTCTCCCATCATTGACATTTCAAATTCACTTTGCATATCAAGGGAAAACTCCTTACACAATGAATCATTAGTGGATCCAAAAATTATATCATCAACATATATTTGAACCAACAAAATATCATTATGCTTTCTCTTTATGAACAATGTGGTATCCACTTTACCTCTGGAGAAATCTTTTTCTAGAAGAAAATTGCTTAATCGTTCATACCATGCCCTAGGGGCTTGTTTCAAACCATAAAGAGCCTTTTGTAATTTATAAACATGGTTTGGTTTATCAGGAATTTCAAAACCAGGGGGTTGTTCAACATATACCTCTTCTTGAATTAAGCCATTTAGAAAGGCACTCTTAACATCCATTTGATAAAGTTTAAAATTCATTATGGATGCATATGCCAATAGCATTCTAATGACTTCTAATCTTGCAACAGGAGCATATGTTTCTTCATAGTCTATTCCTTCTTCTTGATTATACCCTTTTGCTACTAACCTGGCTTTATTTCTAATAATTATGCCATGTTCATCTAATTTATTTATAAAAACCCATTTTGTTCCTATGATAGGATAATTTTCAGGTTTTTCTACTAATTTCCACACATTATTTCTTTCAAATTGGTTTAATTCTTCTTGCATGGCAATGATCCAATTATCATCTATTATGGCTTCTTTTATATTTTTAGGTTCAATCATGGATACAAAAGCCATATTATTGCATAAATCTTTAAGAGAGTGTCTAGTTGTTACCCCTTTTGAGATATCACCAATAATGTTGTCGAGGGGATGATCTCTTGAAGTTTTCCATTCTCTTGGGAGTGCATCATTGGATTTGGCTTCTTCTGGAGGATCTTCATTGTTTCCTTTGTCATTTCCTTTGGAATCTTGTTCATGAATGTTCATATGTTCTAAAGAATCTGCAATGTCATCTAGCATATTCTTTCTTGACAATATAGCATTAGATTCATCAAAGGTAACATGAATGGATTCCTCTATATTCATAGTTCTCTTATTATATATTCTATATGCTTTGCTTTGTAATGAATATCCAAGAAAAATGCCTTCATCAGATTTTGCATCGAATTTTCCTAGATTATCTTTACCATTATTAAGTACAAAGCACTTGCAACCAAAAACATGTAGATGAGAAATATTAGGTTTTCTACCATTAAATAACTCATATGGGGTTTTCTTTAAAATAGGTCTTATCAAGGCCCTATTCATGATGTAACATGCAGTATTGACAACTTCAGCCCAAAAATACTTTGGAAGAGAAGTATCATTTAATAAAGTTCTTGCAATTTCTTCCAATGACCTATTTTTCCTCTCAACAACTCCATTTTGTTGAGGGGTTCTTGGTGCAGAAAAATTATGTTCAATACCATGTTCATCACAAAATAATTCAAAATCTTTATTTTCAAATTCACCCCCATGATCACTTCTAATGGATGCAATCTTGAGATTTTTCTTGTTTTGTATGACTTTAGCAAGTTTCCTAAATGCTTGGAATGAATCACTTTTATGTGTAATAAATAGTGTCCAAGTATATCTAGAGAAATCATCAACTATAACTAGAGCATAGTAATTTCTTCCAAAACTCATGGTTCTAGATGGACCAAATAGATCCATATGCAATAACTGTAATGGTCGAGTGGTTGAAACAACATTTTTAGGTTTGAATGAGACTCTTGTTTGTTTGCCCTTTTGACATGCATCGCATAGTTTATCTTTTTCAAATTTCAATTTAGGCAAACCAACTACTAAATCTTTTGAAATTAACTTATTTAAGTGATCCATGTTTATGTGAGCAATTCTTTTATGCCATAACCATGGATCATCATCTTTACTAAGAAAGCAATGATTGTTTTCTTGTTTTATGCTTAAGTCTATCATGTAAACATTATTGACTCTATGTCCTACATGCTTTATATTAATGTCATGCTTATGTTCTATAAGACATTTTTGAGAATCAAATGATACTAGATAGCCTTTGTCACATAGTTGACTAACACTAAGCAGGCTGTGCTTAAGGCCTTCAACAAGTAGAACATTTTCAATGGAGTTTGAAGAATTTGTACCTATTTTACCCACTCCAAGAATTCTACCTTTGTTGTTGTCACCATATGTTACATGCCCGCTTTTCTTTGGAGATATATATGTAAAATTTGATGCATCTCCAGTCATATGTTTTGAGCATCCGCTATCTATGTACCACTTCTTTCTCAAAGATACCTGCATAATCAAGTTTTGGACTTAGGTACCCAAATTTTATTGGGTCCTTGCATGTTAGTATAAACTGAGGATCCTTTTGGGACCCATATCATTTTAATGTTACTGTAATTTTTCTTGAAGTAGCAAGTTGATATGCCATGTCCTCTTCTTCCACAGTAAAAACAAGTGATAGAATTAGAATTATATTTTTGTGTGGAAGTGGAAAAGTTTTTATGAACCTTTTGTTGTTTTTCAGATTTATACCCTAGTCCATTTTTATTAGACACATATCTTTGTTTACTTAATATAACATCTAAATTATTTCTACTATATGAAAATTTTGCAAGTGAATTTTTCAACTCTTTAATTTCTTTTACATATTTATCACAACAACTACAAGAATCTGTTATTTTCTTGTCATTAATAGTGGAGATATTAACTTTTTCATTTGTTCTAGAGATTGAGACTTCATTTCTAAGAAGATCTAATTCTTTGTTTAATTTCGAAACTTCATTTTCTAAATTTGAAATTGTTTTCTTTGATGATGAAACTAATTTTGCAAGTTTAATTGATTCTTTATGCAAATCAGCAAATGCATCTTGCAATTCATCAAAAGAAATAGATAAGTTGTTTGAAGATGTTACCTCTTCATCACTTTCGTAACTTTTGGCCATAAGGCAGAGATTTATCTCTTCATTTTCAGAATCTTCAGAGGATTCCAAATCATTTTCATCCCATGTGATGTATGCTTTCAGTTTCTTTTCACTATGATTTTTCTTTTCAGAATTTTCCATCTTTTTCTTGAAGATGGGACAATCAACCCTCAGATGTCCAGGTTGATTGCATTCAAAGCATTTTAGAGTAGAGGATGAATTTTCTGTCCTTCTCTTTGATTTAAAATTTGGTCGCCTCTGATTTCCTCTTACTTTAAGAAACTTGTTGAATCTTTTTACAAAGAGACTTAGATCATCATCATCATCTGAATTTTCTTGTCATTTTCTTCATTTTGGTGCAATCTCAATAGTTCCATCTCGTGTTCCTGCAACTTACCAAATAAAGTGGCAAGAGACATGTTAGACAAATCTCTTGATTCAGAAATAGCCGTTACTTTGGGTTGCCATTCTCTACTTAAACATCTTAACACCTTGTTTATAAGATCCTCATTTTGAAATTCTTTGCCTAAGGCTGCTAGATGATTTACTATATGTGTAAATCTCTTTTGCATACTCTGAATATTTTCATTTGCATTCATTCTAAATAATTCATACTCATGAGTTAGTGCATTTATCCTAGATCTTTTAACATCTGTAGTTCCTTCATGTGCTAATCGAAGAGTGTCCCACATTTCCTTAGCACTCTTACAATTTGAAACCCTGAAATATTCATCCATTCCTAGGGCAGATGTTATTATGTTTTTGGCTTTTAAGTTGTATTGTACTCGTTTTCTATCCTCTTCAGACCATCTATCTCTAGGTTTTTCTATGGTTATGCTTTCACTTGATGAACTACCATCTATTGAAACTCTTTCTACTGTGGTGGGTATATAAGGCCCTATTTCTATGGCTTCCCAGATATTTAGATCTATTGCCTCGATAAAAATTTGCATTCGGGTTTTCCAGTAGTGGTAACCCTCTCCATTAAAGATTGGAGGTCTATTGATAGAATTCCCTTCCGGAAATAAGGAATTTGCTGAGGCCATCTTTTTCTTGAAGCTTCTAAACTTTATACAAGAATGAAGCTCTGATACCACTTGTTAGACAAGTGGCTTCAGATATCTTAAGAAGGGGGGGTTGAATTAAGATATTCCAAACTGTTTCCCCTAATTAAAAATCTATTTCACTTTTTACTCAAGTTATGAATTCCCTTAATGACAATCTTCTTAAATATTAATTCAAATGAAACAATTTGAATATGAATATAAAGCAATAATAAATAAAGGAGATTAAGGGAAGAGAAAATGCAAACTCAGTTTTATACTGGTTCGGCCACACCCTTGTGCCTACGTCCAGTCCCCAAGCAACCCGCTTGAGAGTTCCACTATCTTGTAAATTCCTTTTACAAGTTCTAAACACACAAGGACAATCCTTCCTTTGTGTTTAGAATTCCTTTACAACAAGAGACTCACAGTCTCTTAATCCCTTAGAGAATGAGAAGAAGAAGAAGAACAAATCTCTCTAGAAAGAGATGGATTTTACAGATTGAGCACTCAAATAATTCCTTAATGAATTGCAATTGAATTGGCCAAGGAATTCTTAAGAGGATAAAATGAATTTGCTCTTTGAGAGGATAAACACTTTGTTGTTCTGAAAATCTCTAAGCAATTTCGTGTTTAAGTCACATATATATAGACCATTGGTGGTCATGAATAAAGCCTTTGAAAAGTTGTGACTCTTGAAATTATTTTTCTGAAAATCCTGTCTGGTAATCGATTACAGTAATTGTGTAATCGATTACAGTTTTTAAAATTTGAATTAAAACGTTCACTAACTGCTGGTAATCGATTACCAAAATTGTGTAATCGATTACACAGTCTAAAATTTCGAATTCAAATTTTTGTAGCTGTTATAAAACTTATTTGGTCACTGGTAATCGATTACATCCTCTGGTAATCGATTACCAGAGAGTAAAACCTTTGAGAAACACTTTTTAATTTAAATCACTTGGCCAAACCTTTGCTAATTCAATTAGGAATTCCCTTCCTAATATTCTAGTGATCATCTTGATGTTGTGACTTGTAATCTTGAAGTATTGTCTTGAATTTTAATCTTGAAAAGCCCATTTGCATCAATTGCAACACATCATCATGATCATCATCAAAACATCAAAGCCAATTGCATCTACACTTGTTGAAGTATGATATGGACATTGCATAAGATGAATATTGAAAATTCTTGATTCATGATATTTGATGTTTGACAAATGGCCATGTCTACCTAGAAAGTGGGTCAATTTTCTCTGAAGAACATATGCCTTTTGTAAACTAGCAACATCTTATAATATGATAAGAACATCTAATGATATGATTTTAGTAGCAAAACTAGCAACATCTTATGATATGCTAAGAACATATGCCTTTTGTAATCAGAAGCATGATGTGTTGCATCACTTCTACCTTAACTTTTTGTAATCCATGATGTTGCACATCATGACATATTCATGCGAGAAAGTTGAGCTTTAGCTTCGAGGGAAGCTAGTACAAACTTGTGAAGTGACTACACAATATATGGAAGTTATGACATTGGTGATATCATGACTTTATGTGTTATGTATATATCTTAGAACATTGTGCTTATTGGCTGGTAATGACTGGTGGCTTTTTTGTAGCACTCAAACCATTTGAATATTTTTTTCCCACTACCTTTGATGAGCAGTAAAATTCCAAGGTTACATTTGAATATCATCAATCAAGTTTTGTAATTCCTTGCAGGTCATTGATGGAATCAAAATTGAAACTGGAACAACCTTCATTGTTGACCGTTATTCTTATTCTGGGGTGGCTTTCTCATCTGCCAAGGGACTTGATTTTGAAAGGTGTAAGGTAAAAGATTTAGCATGGTTGAGGACTTTTGGGAGGTCTTCCGTGCTAGTATATTTTAGAGTTTTCTTAATTACTTATGTTCATTCTCTATTAGAGTATTTGTAAAAAAAAAATTTAGGTCCCAAAGATTGGATTGTCGGCACCAATTGTGGTAGTGTACCTTGACATATCTCCAGAGGTATGCAACATTTATAGTTGCGTGGCTAGTAAATAGTGTTTTGTTGTGTAAGTTTTAAGACAGTCTAAAAGTTGTTTTGTTTGTCAGAAATACAGTTTAAGAAACAAATTTTTCGTATGCATTAGTTTATTTCCTTTGTTGTAGGTGAAAAGTTTGTATTCCATAAAACTATGCTTATTTTCTAAAAAAAGTGTTTCCCTGTTTCCTTTTTTATATTCCAATATGCTGTTGGGATCTAAGATTTTAAAGTAAACAGAGAGGGGAAGGGGGTTAATTTACAAAAGCTTGATGTGTTACTCACAAGAGCGTGGTACATAGATAATCCAAATTAATGGGATTTTTTTTCAGGTGGGTGATGGTGACATTGACCATTATTTTTTTTTTTGCATATTTTTCTGAATAAAAAAATAATACATTATGTTTACATTTTCACTAGAAAAAAACAATACATGTGGCTACTAATAGAAATGAGATCGATTGCAACATTCTAAGACAGTTTAGGACGATTCTTTGAAAAACCGTCTGAAAAAGTCTATCCTTCTAAGACGGTTTTTAACAAAGAACCGTCTTAGAAATGTATCATTCTAAGATGATTTTTAACTAAGAACTTCCTTAAAATGATACTTTTTTCTAAAACGATTTTTCTATATAACCGTCATAAAAAGTGAAGGCTTTCTGACGTTGCTTACGACGACGATCATTAACCGTTGTCGAAAGTATCTTTTTACTGACGTAAAAAACGTTTTATGTAGTAATGAATGTTGATGAGCTTCACCATGTTACCTCCGGTGGTTAGATAGTATGTTAGATTAATTGATAATTTTTCTTTTTTTCCATCTAAAATCATCGTATATTTTTTTTATCTGTGAGAAGATTAAACATCATCACATACCACAAATTGAAAAAGAAATTGATAATAAAATTTTCAATGTCTACAAAG
The DNA here is from genome assembly GCF_000004515.6 of Glycine max. NCBI lineage: Eukaryota > Viridiplantae > Streptophyta > Magnoliopsida > Fabales > Fabaceae > Glycine > Glycine max. The sequence goes on from NC_038241.2 coordinate 28,917,206, forward strand.
ATATCATATCAGAGCTCTATTGCCAATTTGTTATGAAGTGAAAAAAAAATCAACTATACAAAATACAAAAGTGACAAACAAATTGTTATGAGACAATATTGAAATTAAAAAAAAATATTGAGAATTACTATCTCACAACTTTCATCTCAAAGGATTCGAATCTTTGTGTTTTCTGAATTGAAATATACTATTTCATTTTAAGTATTTATAATAGAATACAAGTTAAGTAATGAATCTCGTTCAAAAAAAGTGAAGTAACAAATCGTGTATAATAAACATTCTTATTCTTTTTTTTTTCCTGCAAACATATTCTTAATCATTTATTATGGATAAATTATATTCATTAAATCTATTTATTGCATACACTCTCCTCCAATCATAAATTTATGTTTGAATTACTTTAAAATAATTATTTTAAAAGTTAATAAACTTATAATAGATGATAGATTATGATTGAATGATTATATAAAGTTTTTTATATTGATTGTGTATAACCTTTTTTTCTCATAAACTAATCCATATTGGAAAAAAAAATTATTAGTTATTATTTTTTTTAAGGTAACAATTGGATTTTCATTGATAAAAAAATTGTACATCAACAATCAAGAGGGAATGCACCTGAGGTGGTGCTCCCTCAATCCAATAACGTTCCCTAAAACCAAAAGCTAAATTCACTAACGAACCATATACTTTGTTTCCTGTATGCTTTACAAAAGACATTTTGAACGTATGAAAACCTCTACTCTGCAGCTCTCTACAATCATCAAGGATGCCTTCAAAATAGGAAGTTGAAAACTTCCTTGTGTTGTGCCAAGTCTAAACAATCTTCAAGCAATCTGTTTCCATGACAATGTCAAAAAAAAAAAAAAAAAAGAGGTCCTTAGCTATCTTTAAGGCCCATTTGAAAGCTACAGCTTATGCCATGTGTGTTCGATAACAATGGTTCACCATGCTCATGGCAACCCCTAGGATCTCCCCGTGATGGTTTCTACAATTAAGCCCATTCCTATACCAAAGTTCTCCTTTGTAGCTTCATCAAAATTTTGTTTGACCCCTTCATCCTGCAAAGTTGGGCTCCTATGGGACGGATGGTTCAAAGCTTGGTCCCTTTTAATTTCGAGGTCAGGATAGGTGACCCAAAAAGCTCTATCAAGGATGAGCTTTATAGGAATACTTTTTCCTTCAAAGACCCATTCATTTCTACGCTTCCATATGGACAAAATCATTCCAAAAGTCTTTCACAGAAAACTCATATCATCATATTCGAAGCACTTTGTCATCCACTACACAAAAGACATATTCTGATAGCACTCCATTCTTCCACTAATTTGACTTGCAAACCAGAGATGAATCACCTCCTTACGGAAAAGAAACTCATGTTCCACCATCTCCTCTTCCTTTCCACAAAAAGGGCAAGTTGGGTCAAAAGATTCTATTTTTGCTTTGAGATTCTTCTTAACTGGAACAACATTCCTCCATAGTCTCCACATCTAATTTTCGCACTTTGGGGATACATTCACTTTCCAAATCTTCTGCCTGCAAAAACTTGATATAGTACTTGTGGAGTTCTCTTCATTTGTTAGGCCAACCATTGCTCTGTAGTAGCCAGACTTCACCATGTACCTACCATCTTTAGCATATTTCCATGTGGGCTGATCCAACTGCAAAGTAGAACTTAAGGGAATAGCCAAAATATGGTAAGTTGTTTACACGGGGAAGATATTGCAGATGGAGGGTACATTCCAAGAGCTTATCTCAAGTTGGATTAACTTGAAAACTCTTAAATGGTCATGGATAGGAGTAGCCCCATGGTTCCAGATTCTATTTATCATAGGTGTCTAGAACCTATTTATCCACCCCAACTCTAATGCTTAGCTCATTTCCCACCTTCCAGACTATACCATCGTCCATAACACCTTTGGCCGAGTAAATACTTGTCCAAGTGCAGCTAAGACGATGGCCTTTGTGAGCCTCCAAAGGTGTAGATTAGGGAAAATACTTGGACTTGAGTACTTTTGTCATCAACGAATTACTAAAAGTCAACATTCTCCACCATTGCTTGGCTAAAAGATGCTGGTTGAAAGCCATGGACATATGAAATCCTAAGCCTCCCTTCTTCTTAGATGTGGTAAGTTTCTTCGAATTGAGCCAATGCATTTTCCACTCTTGGGCATTCCCACTCCAAAATAATCTTGCAGTGAGGCTTTTTATGTGATCACAAATGGCATTTGGTAACCGAAAGCAACCCATGACATATGATGGTATGGCTTGAATAATGGCTTTTATAAGGACCTTTCTCCCTGCTTGTGATAAAGTTCTCTCCTTCCACCCATTCAAATTATTCCACAACCTTTGCTTCACAAAATTAAAGATTTGGGATTTGGACCTTCCAATGATGATAGGTAGACCCAGGTACGTCATAGAGCTTTCCATTGCCTTAACTCCAAGAAGCTATTGTAGCTCATTTTGTCTGGAAGTAGGAACATTTCGACTACATGAGAGCTTCGATTTGTGAAGGTTAACTTTTTGCCCGAAAGCATTTTCATACTTGCTAAGGAGGCAGGCAAGATAATTTGCTTCTTCAATGGTTGCCCAAGCAAAAATAATGCTATCATCTCCAAAAAAAAGAGGTGAGAAATCATCAGGGCTCTCAGACAAATCCTCACCCCATGTAAATGTTTTTTTTCCACAGATATTTTAATAAAAGTAGACAAGGTTTCAGCACAAAGAATAAAGAGATAGGGAGTGGATTCCCCTATCTCAATCCTCTGAGGTTGAAAGTGCTTCCTTGACCTCCTCTTTTGTAAACTGCATGGCTAAGATATCTCGAGTTACTGACATGACTCTTCCTTCCACCAAAGATTTATATCAGCCATGTTCACTGGGTTTGAGGACATGAAAAGAGAGAAGAAACCCATAAGTACATCCCCAATGTCTTCTTCCTGGGTAAACACATTCCCCGTATCATCTTTAATTCTTTGTATAGAATTAACCTTGCTTCTCTTATTTTCCTTTTGGTGATAAAAGGTAGTGTTTCTATCGCCTTCAAGCTGCCACGAAGCTCTCAAGCGTTGATCCCAAAAGACTTCTTCAATGCCCAATAGTTCATCAAGGTTATTTTCCACTTCCCTTGTCTTTTCTAGAACCTTTTGTGTTAGAGGTGCTTCATTTAATTTTTTCAGTTTAGTTCTCTCCTCCTTGATCTTGTGGTTTAGTGACCCAAACTTACATTTACGTTACTCCTCAAGGTTGCACCCTATTTTGGTTATATTGTTAGTAACACGACCACCTTTTACCTAGGAGTGCATCATGATATCTCCACACTTATTATCTTGGGCCCATATTTTCTCAAACTTATACTGCTCGTGCTTCTTCCTTCTCCCATTATGGTTTTCACATTCCAGCAAAATAGGAGTATGATCCAACTGATATCTGGCCAAAGATTGGATCCAACTGATATCTTGTGAGCCTGGAAACACCCCCACCTGCACTGGAACTTACATAGGTGGTGGCCCCCTTCACTACCACAAAAACAAGCTTCTACATCGGTGGAAAACCAGTATCTACGACGGGCCCAACACCGTCTTTGTTCCAGGTGTCGTTGTATGTCGACAACAACGACATCGATCAACTAGCACCCGTCTTTGTAATGCAACAATACAACGTCAGTGGCTACAAAAGAACAGACGTTATAAATAAGGATTCAACGACGCACATTATGAAGAACCCGTCGTTGTTGTGATCCATTTCAACGACGGGTAGCCCAAAACACGTCATTGTTTTGTCCCATTTCAACGTCGGGTAGCCCAAGACACGTCGTTGTATGCTTCCATTTCAACGTCGGGTTAGAAAGGCCCGACGTTGTTTGCCAGTATGTCAACGTCGGTGTCCCTAGCACCCGTCGTTGTTGGTAAATAACAATATAAAGACGGGTTTATAGGACGACCGTCGTTGAAGTATTTTGCCTGCTGACGAAATTTGTGTTATGCCATTCAAATTTAAAAAACAAAGCTACATTTATATACAACAAACATATATAAATACATGCATGCATGCATGCATTGTTTATATATATATGAAAACAAAAAAAAAACCAAAAAGGATACTTCAGGTCATACTAGCAAATGGAATATAGTTCTTATAGTATCAATCCTAATTTGGGGTTCCATATATTTATATAAGTAATGAAGGGTGTAATAGTTAATGTTTGGATCAATATATGACAACGACTACAGCTCCAACCTGAAAGAGTGAAGTCCCATTACTATGGCAATAGCTCTAATGACCCTGAAATCACATGCAGATAAATCCACTGTTTCAAAGCTATAGCTCTAATGACTATAACTTTTTAAGATTGTGATGTTTCAACTTTTATGTAAGAAACACCAAACTTTTAGTGAGTCAATTAAAACGTTTAAGTTTCTTTCTTTGTGCCTAAAACAAGATATGTTCATTGGGAGTGAATATGAGTATTGAGTACTTACCCTCCAAGATATATTTTTTTTGCAAGGATGAAGGCACCCATGATGGCTACGATAATCATCATCAAAGGGCTGAAAGCAGTAACGAAAACAGGCCCTTTTTTCTGCATGACAATCCCTTGAACATAGTAGGTGATACCTGATTATATTATTCCCTAGTTCAACAACAAATACACAGAAAAATAGAATAAAAATTATTGTATATTCCGAGACTAGGACATGTCTATAATCTTGACTCCTGATCAATTTTTATGTCATAGGTAATTGAGGTTTCTTTTAATTTTAAAAAAATAATTAATAAAACTCGATTATGTGTTACTTAAAAATTAATTGGAATCAGATGATCTTAGACCATATATATATATAATAATTTATCAGATAGATCATAGATGGATAGACAAATAGAGAGAGAGTGGCTTACAGCATAGGTTGCAGCAAAGTGTACCTAAGGCACACACAAGTGCTGTGAGGGAGAGCTGAGCAGGGTATTTCCTTAATGTCGCTGCCTGCATTAATCATAAATAATGTACACAAGTCACTCTCATTAGACCAACAATCAAAGTAGTAAAGACTTAATTACTTGCCTGAAGGATGAAGAAGCCCATGAAAGGGTGGCAAGTACGAGAAGAACAGAACCCTTGAACCAATCCTTTTCACAAGAATCAGTGTTGTTTTTAGGTACATAGTTTGTTGGGTGATGCATGTACTTAGACCCGAAGAAACTGATTACTTGCCCTTTGTACAATGTCATCAACATGGCCCCAACAACTGTTACTACAGTTCCAATCACCTTTGGTTGGCATCTTACTTTTCTCACGTTTAACTTCTCCATCCTAATCCATCCCAAGCAAAGAGTAAAACCATGTTATCTCAAAGCAATACAAAAAAAAAATAGTACTAATAGTAACAAATGAATAGAATTAAGATTAACATTAACATTAACTGATTATGCATTTAAATTTACCTGAAAATAGCAGCCATGACAAATGTCATAGCAGGGAGCATGTTGCTTATCGCACATGACAACACAAGTCTGAGGAAACTGAAAATCAGGAGCCTGTTTGACATAAGGAAAATATTTTCTATTTTTATTTTCACTAATAACTACAAACACCATTCCTAAACATAGAAATGCTAGCAACACTGTCTCTAACACATTCTCTTGAACACACTCTTTATTGTTGGCTCAAATTTCTTAAAAATCACAAATTTGGCAGGTCCCACTAGTCATTTGATGAGTCATTCTTCTGATTTTATAATTCTCAATAAATTTCAACCACCAGTGGAGAGTGTTACAAAGAGTGTGTTAAAACTCTAATAAGATTTATATATAAAAGTCTATATATATAGTGCCTCTTCTTAATAATTATACCTAACACGCAGGAAATCTTATTAGTTAATAACATGTACCTCTACCAAGCAACCATCCAATGACTGTGGACACTTCATTTGTTCACTTAACTGATGCAGTGCCAAGCTTGGTGGTACTATAGCTGCACTAAATTGTTGTTGTGGTAATCAAATGCAGATGCAATGCAGTAGAAGGGGGTAAAGACAATATATTACTACAATTATATGAAATTTAGTAGGTAATACTAAGAACAGAAAACCATTGCACGCAATCACCATTATAGGAATTGTGATTCATTATGAATCACAGTAGCATGACCGAAAATAAAATAGCCGCTGTGTAAAATAGCATAACAATTGTCTCAAATACAGGAAAAAAAATACTCCTACGCCATCATTAGCCATTTTTAGTTATCGCTCTCTTTAAAAAAAAATGTTGCCCATTTCTTTCGAATTGTGGTGATGATGTCGATGTCCAACGGTGTGTCATTAGCAAACCACTGCAAGTATTCATAATTGTAAGTTAGTACTGCAAATATAAAAATTCAGTTCCAATTGCACTGAAGTTTATGCATACCATGGACCAGTCACTCTTTACGTCGCTGGTTATGATGTTCCAGATCCAATGCATTACGTAATATCCACATTCATAACAGCCGGTTTGAACGTGACTCTACATATGGAAAACATTTGAACATCGTATACATTACATAATTTCGTGACTTAACTAGACAACAATAACGCATGGTACATAGCTGACTTACCTTTACTTCAATCCACTTAGGTGCAACTGCCTTAGTTTCAGGAGACAAGGTCGTCTTCAATTTCGTCATTACACTGCTTTTAAAAAACCACATCAACCAGTGATATACAACAACATGTCAATCAATAATGACCATTAAAGAAGGCTTGTAAAAATTTATATGGTATGAGATAACCTATTAATTGTAGCTTTGATATGCATATCAGGTTTCCTACGCAAGGAACAAAACCAAACAACAACATGTTGCCTAGGACACAAAACTACGAGTTGCCAATGTGCCCTGCATGTCATGCACATTAGATACGTATACACCCAAACATCATTTGAAGTATGTTTGTTAAATAACACTTACTGATGGAAGTAAGGTCCAATGTACACCTCTCGGTCAGATTCCTTAAGCCATCTTTGAAGATATTGTTCGCATTCGCTGCGTCTATCCTTTGAACAAACCAACGACTGTGGCTCAAGGAATGCATACATGAAACCTTGACTGAATATCTGACTCCACTCATGCATATACCTATTCACATGATTTGAAAGTATTGTAGTGGATCATGATATAGAATGAATGAGGAATAAATAAATGAAGGATTTCACTTACATTAACCATAATTGTATGACATATATGTTCAGACTTTTGTCTCCTGCTATTATTTCACTAACATCTGAATATGTGATGAATATCGATGCAGATGCATCTACAATTCCAAGAAAGCTCCCATCAAAGTTGATTTCAAGTGGGTTGTCGTAAATATCGAAACTGTACTTTATCAATCCACGCAACGGATCATCTGTGTCCACATTAGCTGGCTTCGGCACATGTGCATCCTCGTTGTGTGGAATACTTTGTGGATCCTACATGGTTAATGAAAGTGGGTGAGTATTTGTACTGTAATGTATGAATGTTTTACTTTATGTATGTCAAATCAAACATGTTACCTCATGTAATACAGCTTTCACAAGGTGTGTGGGCCAAGCTACAAATGTATCGACGGCCTGCTTCACATATTGTATTTCTGAGGTGGCATAGGGGACCTCAGCCTCAAGATCAATAACTGTTTCTACACTTACCCTGACAACATCATCTGCATATGCCACTGTGTGTATGATTGAATCCCCCTCCATTATTTTCCCCATGGCCACCAACCCTAAATGAACCATAAACAAAGCAAAAACTAATGCATATAAAACACAAACTAAATGATGAACAAAACACAAACCAAACCCAACAATTACAGCAGCAAGAAAAAACAAAAGTACGATTAAATTGTAAGTAAGGTAATATTTCTACAAACCTTGTTGTACCATCCTTAAGCTGCACATACAGTCCCATCAATGGTATGGCATCAGCATGATGTTCTTGTGAAGCCTGGACATTGGTAACAACATTACTTCCCTGTGTGCTGACACGCGCACCTACTTGTTGTATGTCCGGCTGAATTTAGAGTAGCTCTGGGGATCCTTTATTTGACAACTCTTTTTTAATAGCCTCTTTCAATGCATTGGTCATTATTTCCAAGCTCCTTTTATTTTCCTCTTCTAGCTGAGTCCTCAATTCTTCCTTAATTTGAGTCCTCAATTCTTCCCTAATCTGCCCAATCATGTCTTCCCTAAGCCTTGCAACAACTTCATCTAGTTGTTGTTGGCTGATGGATGTGGACGAGCTGCTGCATGTCCTTGATGCCCTTCTGTAGTACTGAGTAATAGTCACACCTGAGCCTGCTGCCCGAACGCGACCCCCATGGTCAGGTCGGCCAATGGCAGTGTTCAGTATGTCTTGCCGACCATGGGGTACAAACGAACCCTGCGTTACCTGCTCTTCTAAGGAGTCCTACACAAAACAAGTGATACAAAAATACACAACGTGCAGTCATTGTCATTACAAAATACTTAAACATTTGAACATTGCAACATATTGGTGAACCTACTATTTTATCTGCAATTTCCTGTGCGGACTCAGATGTCATATTGCCAACAGCCCTGGTCCGAGCAACCTTCCACTTAACATGTCTTTTTATTGAAGATGGGGGTTCATCAATGCTTGCTGCATTTTCACTCAACAATGCTTCCTCTTGTATCCTTTTTCGTTTCTGGTCTAACAATTTCTTCTTAAGCAAATCATATCCCCCACGTGAAAGTATGTGGGGGCAGTCGTTGTGTTTTTGAATTGATTGTGCTCGTTTCCTAATACCCTGTAATGTGACATACATAATTGCGGAGACTTTTTCCAAATTAAAATAATCAAATTGGTAAACAAATATTCATTTTAAGTTACAATAAACAAATTCAACTAACCTCCCAGTTAGGTGTGAGCCGGGTTTCTTCAAATTGTTTCCATGCTTCAGGATCTAGTCCATATTTTGTCACAACATCTTGCGTTTGTTGACCTTCACTCTTAGCAAACACAAATTTGCTAGTCAATGTGGACTTAAATTGCCGCCATCTTGTCGCTACTGTTGACATAACCTTCGTCTTCACCTTCGTAGCTTCTGCGATATCAAACTTTGCCTACATAAATACATTAGTCAAAATAAAGGGTTAAAGGCAGCCAAATGTATATCATTATACAATACTAGCAATCAACAAGTAGTCAATGATAATGTTCTGCCACAATACACCCAATAAAACAAAAACATGCAATCAGCATATAATGTAAGTTTAGCATGCAATGACAGCCTTCAAATTTAACATCCAAATTGAAGAAATAATAAATGAAATATTTTTTTTTTCAAACTGATAACAGTTATTGCCTTAAAGTATGAATTCCTATCAAAACTTGTTTTCATGGTTTGTTAAGAACATGGTTCAGCCTTCGCAGAAACTGTCAAAACTTTAGCCAATATGAAATATGACAAATGACTAGGAAGAAAATTTATCTTTTTTAATGTCTGATTTAGAAGCGATTAGCTCGGCAAGACCGACGAACATCAAGGGATATACCTAAATTCATATCTAACTTTCCCATTTGCAGATCGTGCTTTTTAAAACAAGTCCACTTATTAGGCAGCGAAACAAAAATATCGTTCAAGTCATACACCATATACTCAAATAGCAAGTAAATAGATGATTCAACAACATATTGTCCAACACTTTAACTCTATATGATATAAATCTATGAAGCTGTAATAAATTCAAATATCATTTGCAAGGGATGAAAGAATGTTGACAAGAGTAAGAGCCAAAGGATATAACAAAATTTTTCAAAGCTTAATCGTAAAAGTAAAAGCTAAAGAAGATTCAACTAATTTAGACTCCAATTAACTCTTATTTCTATTAATTTGAACATAAATTGAACAAGTAATGGTATATGTAAACTGAAATTCTCATAACATAATTTGTCTTTTGTCATTTCAGACTATCAGCAACTTGTTATTCTTGTTCCCTAATTACTAGCACCAAATCCTTGCAGCATTTCCATGTCATTGACACGAGTGCAGGGCTTCAGACCTTCAGACGAAGTCTTTTAGGTACGTGGGACTCACAATCCTCTTTTTAGTTTTACTCACTAATTGCACCTCTTTGTTTGGTTGGTGTACCCCTGTTGTTGCTACTGTAGCATCTTCTTGTTGACTTGCTATGTTATCCCCTGTATTTCATGAGCTGTCACTTGCCATATTCTGTAGTTAGTTTTAATGATTGACTGCATTATAAAAAACTAGAAAGCAACTGTGTGTCTTTGAAAAGGAGATGAATTAATGAATACATTGTGATCTTGTTTCAATTCTTTTGTGGACATATTGCAGTAGAGGTGTTCAATAGTCTACTAATATTGCACAAACTGGTTTAAGTCAGCATGCTTTAATTTGCCCTGCGGTTTGTATGTGGTGTGGTGGATCGGCTGGTTTTATGTATTCACTTGGTGGGTCCTAGGCTTTTTTGCTTACTCTGAGTTTCATTTACCAAATTAGTGCATTGCATATAGTTTGATCCATATGTAGCTTTTCTAAAGTGGCTAAATAAATCTAATTTTATCTTTGATTCTGTTGTAATGTGTGTTAATTTGGTATTTCCAGATGATGGTGGCATAATATTGTTTCAGCATATTAAATAATTGTAGAGAGAAATTATTGAAAGATATGAATGAATTGGGATATGTTGCCCTTGGGGCAAATGATTTCAAAAGGAAACTTTACAAACTACTAGACTAATGGAAAATCAAAAAATTTCAACCATAGGAGGGCATAACAGGGTATCTAACAATACACCCAAGCACATCGGGGCTGTACTTAAATTTTCTTCAAACCCAGCCAACTTCAAAATTATTAAAATCCATAGAATATAAAGCACTCCTTACACTGCTTTCTCAATCACAAAAGTCTCCGTAAACCGTTTACAGTTATTCCTATTTATATGCAGTTGTTGGTCTACAATTCATAACCAAAACCCATCCTTAATGGGCTTAATTAGTTGCAGGTGCATTCTCCTTCTTTTCCTACATGACGAACTAATGCCACTAACTAACTAAAAAACTAACTATTCCACTATGGGTTATCTAACAGAATATGACTATGGTCTGTATCTAAACAAATCTCTACTAATGTGTGCACTGCCAAACTAATTGCATTACATTTCTGTCTATCTAGAATAGCATCCTAGATATGAAAATAGATACTACTAGAGATAGCACTGGTAGAACATAAAAAAAACTGATATATTGAATAATATCACAATAAAGCACCCATATATATGTTGATATCCTGTACTGTCAAATCAGACAAAGAACTCATATGACTGTGTCTCATTCCTTATACAGTAGCCATAAAGCCAAATGAAAACAACCTAAGACTAAGGCCTAATGATTTCAAAAAATAATACATTAAAGTACATGCTTCTTTTACTTATTTTGACAGTCTCATGCTATCATATATAAACATATTATGTGTAAAGATATTATTTTGACAGTCTCATGCTTCTTTCATGTTTTTTTTTTTGGCATTCAGCCACAAGTGTTTTATTTTTGTATCCTTATACAAATTAAATGACTTGTAATTAAAAATGTATGTGTCTTGTAAAATAATTGGTGCAATGGCCTGTTGAAGAGTTAAACACTCTCAGAGGCAAAGAAGTTAACATAGACAATCAAAGGCTTGAGAAGGGAGATTATAGTGAAGTAAAAGGAATCACTACAGCCCAGGTCTAATTCTTAATTATGCATTAATGATTGTATGTTCATACACATAAATACATATCACGGTATTATATAACTGCAGGCACATGTTAAAAAATTGTGTTATTATAAATTTATTAATATTTATAAAAGTAAGTTAAAATTAAAAATGATAGGTATCGCAATTTGTGACTAGCAAGTCATTTATATTATCTGTATATCACCTTTAAATTCATATTCATATTAAAAAAACGACCTAAGTAGAGTAAAAAATTAGATATTGAAGTAAACTTGTAATTAAAAAAATACCAATTAACTTCAAAGTTACATTTTAAATGACTTGTTTAGTTGTTATTCCTTATGGTTCGAGTAATAATAACGATAACAATTCAGCCTAAATTGTTTCATATTGATTTTCTTTTTTGCAGAAAACAAAGAGGGAAACGAGCAACAATTTGAAGGTTGTACATTCAGGAACTAAAGAATTCAAAATAGCTAGTAATAAGAGGGATTTGTTTTTGGGATTTTCTGAGCACCAAGAGGGGCTACGCAAGAAGCTTGCACTTGAGGAGTGAAGCATATTTGCAGTTAATGAACAACTTTCTTAACTATTTGTCGTTCAGATTGGATTGTTTCTTTTGCTAATATGTAAATATAAATAGTATAAGGCTATGGCTTATGGACATGGTCTTTTTTACCCCTAACAATCTTAGAAGTAAATATAGACCATGTTTTTATGCCATAGCCTTATACTATTGTGATTTACATATTAACAAAAAGAAACAACAAAGTCTGAAAGGACAAATAGTTAACAAAGTTGTTCATTAGCTGCAAATATCCTTCCCTCCTCAAGTGCAAGCTTCTTGCGTAGCCCCTCTTGGTGCTCAGAAAATCCCAAAAACAAATCCCTCTTATTACTAGCTATTTTGAATTCTTTAGTTCCTGAATGTACAGCTTTCAAATTGTTGCTCGTTCCCCTCTTTGTTTTAGGCTAAAAATCAAATCAATATCAAACAGGTTTTTCCAGCAGAGATTTTCAGAACCTATGCAGTGCAGGCCACAACTGAATGGGATATCCTTTAGTAACATTGGCCAGCAGCAAAATCAGATGTTGGTGGGTAATTTTTATGAGCAGGAAATAAGGGCTTTCAACAAGGCACTACTTGGAAAATGGAGGTGGGAGATGCTTCAGCAAAGTAACAAGTTATGGTCCAAGATACTGGATTCCAAGTATGGTGGATGGAGATCATTGGTGGAAGGCAGTAGAAGGAATAATGAGTCAGGTTGGTGGAAAGACTTAATGGAGGTTACACATGACCAACAGATGAATTCTATCCTCCAAGATGGCACTACTTGGAGGGTGGGATGCGGGGATAAAATCAAATTCTGGGAGGACTCATGGGCTGGACACGGAGAGGCTCTAAAGATGAAATACCCAAGGTTGTATAGGATATCTCTTCAGCAGCATAAACTGATTCAGCAGGTGGGAAGTTTCAATGACTCCTCATGGGAATGGAACCTCTCATGGAGAAGGTCTTTGTTCGATAATGAAATCGCATCTGTTGCAGGTTTTTTGGAAGAAATTTGTCAGATTACAATCCAGCGACATATAGCAGATTGTTGGAAGTGGGAAGCAGAGCCTAATGGTTGCTACTCTACAAGGAGTGCATATAACATGTTACAAGAAAGTTCAGTGGGAGCAAATCCGGATGAAGCACTGCAGAACCTTTGGAAATTATAAATCCCATCCAAAGCTGCAATTTTTGCTTGGAGACTCATCAAAGATCGATTGCCGACTAAATCTAATTTGAGAAGGAGGCAAATAGAGATAAATGACAGCACATGCCCATTTTGCAGAATTCAGCAAGAGGATGCAGCCCATCTCTTTTTCAATTGTACCAAATCTCTAGCCTTATGGTGGGAATCCTTAGCGTGGACTGTAATAGTTGGGGCATTCCCCATAATCCCTAGGTACCATTTTCTGCAGCACCAAAATGGGATGAATGGAGGGAAAATAAACAATAGGTGGAAGTGCTGGTGGGTAGCCTTAACGTGGTCAGTGTGGCAGCACAGAAATAGGATCCTATTCTCGAACAAACCATTCAATGCTACTAAGCTGATGGATGATGCTTTGTTTTTACTTTGGTCTTGGCTTCGAGCATTAGAGAAAGACTTCACTATGCACTTTAACTATTGGTCTACCAATATGTTTTTCAGCAGATTATGAGGGTTCATTAGCTGTGGTTTTTATATTTTAGGAGGGCTCACAAGCCATGGCTTTGATGATGTATTCTTTTATATAGGGTGGTTCATATCAATCTGAAAGTAACTTGACATGAGGATCCACTAGGATTTCTTTAAAACTTTGTAATTATCGTACCCCTGGTACTCTTATATTTATATACATATCATATTTTGCTGATAAAAAAAAAATCAAACAAAACATGGATACAATTTTCATCATGATTATTACTTGAACCATAACGAATAACATCTAAAAAAGTACTTTAAAATGTAATTTTTTTATTTTTTGGTATTTTTTTAATTACAATTTTACTTCAATAAGTAATTTTTTCATGTACTTAGGTGGAGGATGTTGATGAAGAGAAGGACAAGGGAGAACAAAATAAAAAGAAGATTAAGGAAGTGTCACATGAATGCTCCTTGGTGAACAAGCACAAGGCCATTTAGATGACAAAGCCTGAGGAGATCACAAAGGAGGAGTATTCTGCTTTCTACAAGAGTCTCACCAATGACTAGGAAGAGCATTTGGCTGTCAAGCACTTCTGAGGTGAGGTACAGTTGGAGTTTAAGCCTATCCTCTTTGTTCCTAAGAGGCCACCTTTTGACAAGTTGACACAAGGAAGAAGCCTAACAATATTAAGCTTGGTGTGATTTAAAAGTTGGGATGAGTTAAGAGTTAATTGACAAGAATACATCATCAATTGGAGAAGAGTAGATTGGCTCCAAGCTTTGTTCTGTTCCTTCCCCTCACTTGCAACTGTAGCTTTTTATTGGATGTTGCAGGTTTTGAACTGAAGACTTGAGGCTTGTGACATTTAATTAAACAAGGAAATAACTTCTGCCTGCTGGTACAAACCTTAACAATATTTTGGTTTTTGATTTCCTATTTTCCTAAATAATTATCATCTTGTGTACAGTTTATTTCTGACCTTCAAAGATTTGTATAGAAAACGGTGAAAACAACCAAGTTCATGTCACATTTTAATATTTCTTTGCGAAAACACAGAGTGAAAGCAGAAAATCTGGTAGGAAATATTTATTTTATCAATTAGAAACTAAATTGAGAAATTGAAACCTTTTTTATATTATGTTGGGAATAGCTAATCAATCACAAGGTAATACTTGGAAAAGTAGTTTATCAATGACAAGTTAAAATTGTTAGAACTTCAACCTGAAGAAAGACCCTTCTGGTCTTCTTTGTCCATCATTATTTCCAAACTCAACAAAATAACAGAATAAGAAATTGGAAGAATAGAATTTTCATTTCATTGGCAAGGATTAAACCTGCGTGGAAAAAAGGATCTGATACCTGATTTTGTGTAGAAAAATAACGAAGTTGAAAGAGGAAATTGGTAGTGGTCCAGATATGCAAGAGACTAGAGAGAGTGACCACTAGCACATGGTGGTGGCGTGGGTGTGACAAACTGAGACAGAGACAGAAACAGAACACTTTCCAGAAACATTTAGCGTTGCCTTGAAATTGAAATATGGCAAAAGAGTAAAAGGTAAGAAGTGATACCTTAAATTTGACACTATTGCATAATGTCAAGGATTGAACCAGTGATTGAGGTTTGATGTGGGGCAAAAATGCCTTTAGAGATTAGCATTAGAAGGTGCTATTCTTCCTTCCCAGACTTATCTCAACATGTTCCACCGCTAGTAGTGGATGTTTGGACCACTATAAAACACACACAAGTACACCCATTTTACTATCCACTTATTTCCCAATTCAACCATTTCTCACTCTTTCTCTTTTTCATTTCATCAATCAATTCCTACATTACTCAATCAATACTGATCCATCTTCCACGTATAAAGAACACTTTACAGAAACATTTACCTTATTCAAATAAAATTACTTGCATAAATTCTGCTTATATAAACTAAATCAGCTAATAATAGACTGTCTACTACTACTGTTCAAGAAAGCAAATCAAAGTTGCTGATATTTTAGCAAAACACTGTCTACTACTACTGTTTTACAATTTTTGACATTGTTCCTTATTTCATTGCTATTCTGTTGTTAGCATATACATGTTTCATCCACGTGGTTTAGTTATCAATTTAAATTTGTGAAGTTATTATACACATGATTTGTTCTGTTCTCTATCTTTGATCTGCCAATATTTGTTCTCTACCTCATCTAACTAACTAATATTCATATTTAAAATAAAAACTGCCCTTGTGCCGTTCTTTACAAATATAGGAGTCTAGGATATCAAATCAACTATTCAAATAAAGGACAAGTCATTTAAAATAAAGGGCAGCAAACACGTGTAGAGATTATAAAGGACAAATATTTGTTATCCTCAATTATGTTTTTAACAGAAAAATTGATGGGGAATTCAAATATACTATTTGGTATGAAGGACTTACTAGAATGTCATTCCACACTATGTCCTTTAGCGTTTCAAGTACGTCTTTCCAATTATTGTGGATAATGGGAACCTTTTCTCGTGCCACTACGCCTAGGTAGCTGTGGAACTTTTCACGCATCGGTCCCGATGCTCTCCCGGTAGCGGGATCCACATAAACTGCCGGTCTGGGCTGATCCACGGTTCTTTATGTCAATGTTCTCAGCTGTGTCATTGTTCTACTCCTCTTGGAAGTTGCCTCTGATTGACCATCGGACTGCGGGGGAGACGGCGGATCTGTGGCCATGATCCTGTAAAAAAAATACACAATTAATATTAATCTTCAGATTCACAAATTAACCAAAGCAAAGGCGTACTAGTAAAATAATCATTATATTTACACAATAAGCAAAGCATTACTTTCGCACTCAGCCTGTAGGAATGTTTTCCCATAGACCTTCATCATGATCTACACGATTTGCATGCCCATCATCCACTTCATCAGCTTCATTCATTGAAGGCAATTGTTTTGAAAAACCAGACATTTGACCAATGTCAAGGGTTGACTCATCATTATGGTAATTCATTCCACTTGGTCTTCCTTGAAGAACCACACACAAACTTGAATTACATGGATCTTGTACATAGAAAACTTGTCTGGCTTGTGCTGCCATAATGAAAGGTTCCTCCATATATGTCACCTTACTAAGGTCTACCAAAGTAAATCCCAATGGATTTTGAAACACACCCGTTGTCCCGTTGACCCACTGACACTTAAAAACAGGCACTCTAAATGCTGTATAATCAACCTCCCAAATTTCTTGAATGACACCAAAGTAAGACATGGATGCTCGAATGGGGTTGTTGTCCGATGTACTGCAAAAGTGATCCGAATCAGCATCAACACAGACCCCACTGTTTTGTACCGAAATTTTATCATCTTGGGACTTTGTGTAGAATGAATAATTGTTAATGTCATACCCCTTCCATGTAGGGACATTCAGATTTGGGCCAATGGCTAACAATGTCAGTCTTCTGGAAACAGTTTTATCAGCAAGTATTGTTTGTCTAAACCAATTTATGAAAGTTTTGTTGTGCTCTTGCAATACCCTCATCATGTTCATTTTGGGGTGACTATCTCTAACATGTTTTTTGTGAGCCTCTATATACGGAAACACCTCTGTTGTGTTGTTTAATATATACAAATGTGCTTGTGACACGTCATGTCTAGTCGTTGTCACAACATTGTATCCATGAGTACCCTTGTCGGCTTTTGGCTGGTCATGCCGGGATGCAGGAACACTGACAGGTTTCAATGAGTCAATGTACTGTTAGGCAAACTCAATGCATTCTTCAGAAACGTATCTTTCCACTATTAAGGCCTCTGGTCGATGTCGATTCTTCGTATAACCCTTTAAGAACTTCATGTACCGCTCAACTGGATACATCCATCTAAAATACACAGGACCACAAGACCTTATTTCCCTTACCAGATGAACAACTAAGTGTACCATAATGTCAAAAAATGAAGGAGGGAAAGACATCTCCATTTGACAAAGGACAATGGCAACCTCATCTTCCAAAGCATCCAACTGTTTAGGGTCAATGACCTTCGCACATATAACATTAAAAATGAAACACAAGCGATTGATTGCAACACGGACCTTCTCAGGCAATGTTCCGCGGATTGCAACAGGAAAAAGTTGTTGCATTAACACATGACAATCATGCGATTTCAAGCCAACCAACTTAAGCTCATTCATAGACACAAGACTCTTGATGTTTGAAGAGTAGCCTTGTGGGACTTTCATATTTCGCAAGCATTCACAAAAACTTCTCTTTTCAGCTGTTGACATTGTATAACAGGCTGGGGGCAGATATGTCCTGGTACCTTTTGAGATAGGATGCAAAACCTGACGTATACCCATGTCAACCAAGTCTTGACGACACTTGAAACCATCCTTTGTCTTACCTTTCATGTTTAGGAGGGTCCCAATTAAAGAATCACAAACATTTTTCTCGACATGCATCACGTCTATACAATGCCTAACATGATGATCAGACCAGTACGGAAGATCAAAGAAAATAGACTTCTTTTTCCACATGTTTGAAGTGGATGATGGTTTTTTTTGGGACTTGCCGAACATATTTTTGACATCCTTGACCCGCTGATATACTTCATCACCAGTTAATGGATTTGGCGCGGTTTCATGTTCTTGACTTCCATCGAATGCCTTCTTCAATCGTCGATATGGATGAAACTATTTGAGAAATCTTCGATGCCTAGTATAGACAGTCTTCTTTCCATGTTTAAGTTGGCGGAAACTTGTATTTTGCTCACATATAGGACATGCGTGATGTCCTTTGACACTATATCCACTTAAATTTCCGTAGGCTGGAAAGTCATTTATGGTACAAAAAACCATTGCACGCAACTTGAAAGCATGCTGCAAATTTGCGTCCCATACATCAACCCCTTCATCCCACAATTTCCGTAAATCGTCAATTAAAGGTCTTAGATATACGTCGATATCATTACCTGGTTGTCTTGGACCAGCTATCATCATACTCAGCATAACATACTTTCGCTTCATGCACAACCACGGAGGGAGATTATAAATGAAGAGCAAAACGGGCCACGAGCTATGGTTAGTAGTTAAGGTTCCAAATGGGTTCATTCCGTCTGTTGCAAGACCAAGCCTTAAATTTCTAGGCTCGGCCCCAAAGTCAGGATACAGACGATCAATTGCCTTCCATTGCGGGCTATCTGCAGGATGTCGCATCAATCCATCTGATTTTCTGGTATTTGCATGCCACATAAGGTTTTTTGCATCTTCCCCATTAACAAACAACCGCTTAAACCTTGGTATTATTGGGAGATACCAACACACCTTCGCTGGACGGTGGTTGGCGGCAGATACTAGTACAGTAGAATCTCCGTTGGTCGTTTTGTACCTTGAAACCCCGCACACAGGGCAGTAATCTAGTTCAGCAAATTCATCTCTGTACAAAATGCAGTCATTACAACATGCATGAATTTTTTCGTACTGCATCCCAACTGGACATAAAATCTTCTTTGCTTCGTAGTGATTCTTTGGCAACACGTTATCAGCAGGAAGAATTGTTTTCAACAACATCAGCAACTCACTAAAACTCTTGTCACTCCACCCAAATCGAGCCTTCAAGTTAACTAGAGCTAACACAGCAGACAACTTTGTGAAAGATGTGCAGCCGGAATACAAAGGCATTTTTGAATCAACTTCTATGTTGTCATACAACGTTGCATGTGCCTCTTCAAACCCCTCTTGCCCAAGATCGCGAAGCATATCTTCTATAGGATTTCCACTGGCTGCAGTAACATCGTCAGGCTGTGACATGTCAGCTGTATCGAGGGATTCCCCATGCCATATCCATTTTGTGTAGCTACGAATTATTCCCTCACAAATAAGATGGGTTCTTATGTCATCAATTGTTTGGCGCCTCCCATTTCCACACTTCACACATGGACAAAAAAATTTCCCCCACATAGGTTCCGCTTTACTTTGAGCAAACTGCAAAAACTCTTCAACACCATTCTCGTACTCTTCAGTTATACGTGATGCGTTCATCCAACTTCGATCCATGTTACACCTTCTATGTCAAACGTTAGTGGCTTAGGGATTACTTGACATGCATCACAAGCATAGGGCACCAATTGCAGTAGAAAACACAGCAGCACTGCACCTTTTGTACAAAATGTTGCATTACAAAACACAGCAGCAAGTGGAGTTAGTTGGACCAACAATGCTAACAAGTCAAATGGTGCATGGCTATTTCAAGGGATTTGGCATTTTTCACTTTGTTGGCCTCTATTCTACACCTAAGGTCAACGATGGTCAAATTTGGAGGTTGTCAAACTCATGAAAGACAGCATAAAGGGTTCTTTTACCAATGCTTATAAGAAAAAATCAACAAAAACTGCAGAAACGACAGCATCGAAATTGAATGACGAAAGTGGTGCAATTCAAATTCAGCTTCATTTTTCAAACATTTATAAAATATCAAATCAGCTGAAATTGGGAAAAATAGTCTGTGTCAAACACAATTTTCATAGTTACCAAATTTATTGGGGAATTAGAATCTATTTATAGAAAGGTTTGAGGGGTGATGTGATTGTGGTCCTAGCTGATGTAGTGTATAGGGTTTATAGACTGATGCAGATTGCTTCGCAATCATCGTAGACTTCGAAGTTATAAAGCCTGCGTTACTGCAATTTATAATGTAATTTTCACTTACATTGGGGTGATTTGGCTTTCCACAAATGTACTGAGTACATAACGTAATATGTATCAAACTCACCCGACCGTAGCTATTTCCCTATGGATATTGAATTTTTCTATTAATTAATTTATGCTGTATAGTATGGGATGAGTTAGTAATCAGATAGAAAATTATGGAGGCAATTGTTGTATTTAGAAGTGAGATACCACTTCGTAAGATGAGGGACTGCTAGCTTAGCTCCAATTAGCTGGATTTCTAGGATGTGGAAAGCTCTGTTTGTTTAACCGAGTCCTGTTTAGAAGATCGTGCTTACAGTTTTCCTTGTCCAACAGAGCTGCAATTGGAGTAATTAAACTTGAGACATACCACTTCTTCAATAGTTATTCAACTTGAATGCTCTTCTCCCCCATTAAGTTTGTGCAGATTTCTGTCCATTAAAAGCAGCCTCCTTTAAGTAGACTTTTCATCTTAGTAACAGGAAATGAAAAGTCCCATTCGTAATGACATTTGGAAACTATTACTTTTGTATTTGGAGATTAAGATTATATTTTTCATGTTATCTTCTTCAGACATTTCTAATAGAATGCAATTCCCATACAATTTTCATAGTCTATAATTGCCTCTAGGTTTCTAATTGGGTTAGGTAGAAGTTTTTATGAAGTCTTACATGCAGCCTTAGGGTTTTTTTCCCCTTAAGTCTTACATGTAGGGTTTGTTAGCTCACTTGCTATTATTGATAATTTTTGTTGGCTGTTGGGGCAATCCATTACATCTTTTCGAATCATTGTTTGAGGGCAATTATCGTGGCAGAGGTTCTAGAGGGTCTTGGAATGGAGCAAATGATTCTAAACATGAGTATTACAATCTTGTTTTCAACTTTAAAGAAGCAGTTTTTCGCATAGAAAAATAGATAGAGATACGTCGATTAGATAGCTGTGGAACTTGCAATGGTTCAGGGGCTAAACCAAGGACTACACCATCGTATGTAGCAGTTGTGGAGGTCAAGACCGGGTTGTCTCATCAACGAGAACTCCATTAGCCATCTTCCAGCGGTCAATGACATGCTCTGCATGCAAGGGGACTGGAGAAATTTGAACAACTTGCAATACATGTTCTGGGGATGGTCGGGTAAGGAAATAAAAAGGCGGAGATGAAGAGATTTATTGTAGCCTACTTCAGTACACCTAGTACTGAATTTTATACATAATATATTTGATTTTTGCCGTGCAAAAAAAAAAACAACAAAGGAAGGGTAAATGCCGAGACCTCTTCCAAGAGGTGCAGCATACATGTACTTAAGTTATGGGCTGTAGCTGGTCCACAATACCATCCTCTAATTTCATCTTTTGAACCACAACACTGGGGTTTAAACTATACTTGTACCTATAGTACCTGTGGTACTCTGGTAATTGTATGATATTGGCACAAAAAGACATAATAAACATCATACTAGACAACTCAAAAGAACAATTACACCGCATGAATATCAAGGCATTAGACGCATACATGTTTTCAGGCATCATACATGTTTGTCATTTGTGGAATTTAAAAAACATATTTTAAACTATTACTACAAACAATAAACACACCTACAAATAATTAAAAGAGTTCTTTGGTGATTCTTTGGTGTCTGATTCAGCCTGAAAAATAATAAGACTTTTGTCAATCAACCGCATCTATGACAAACATTTGTGTAATATGTAGAAAATAATTTGCGGCAATCAACTTCATATTATAAAGAATTAAATTGCAAGTGGCTCACTAATGTTTGCTTCTATAATTTATTCTCAATTGTAAGGTTCTTCCCCAGTTTTAGTAACCTTGAATTCAGCACATGGTTGACTTCAAATTTCAGAGGTCTATTTTTGCATGTTTCATATCAGGCCTTGCTGTATATGTATAATTTTTTAAAAAAATAAACCTATCCACCACATTTAATGATATGATAAATTGGGAAATACGTAGGGTCACACATGGTTTTCGTAAAAGGAAGGACCCCATGATGGCATACTTACTTGAAAAAGTATCTGTGTTTGTCTGCTTGACAAATATAGATAGAGTGATAGACCCGCTGAGATATGTTCTAAAGTTTGACTAATGACTTGAATATATGAAAGGACTAATAAAGAATAAAATGAACCAATACCAAAAAAAACTGCAAATATAAACTGTAACTACTAAAAACTAGTCAGACAGGTTTCAATTTTTTTTAAATAAAAAGAATTTACTCAGACAACGCCATTTTACAATATTTTTTCAAGCGGCTAAATAACATTGTTGTAAATAATGTCATGTGTGAACTTAATTTTGAACGTAATTATAATGGTACAAACTTGTGAATGGAATGTCTATTACTGATAGTGTGTAATGTTATTATATAATTTGAGTATAAGTGAATATCACTTTACTAGTTCGACTACTATTTGTGTAACTTTTTAACTTTTTTAGCATATAATGTAATATAAATTACTTAATTTATATCTATAAATTTCATAATAGTGGTTATTCCACTATCTACTATCCTACTATACCAGTTATGGGGTCAAATGCTCTACATCAGTATTGAGGAATTGATAATGATGCTACAACTCTCATTGACCATATTAGCCTAGAAAGGGAGCTTGGACTAGCCTAGCCTGAGTCTAAAGGGTGAAGGTTCCATCTCATGGGGTTAAACTGCTGGTATATTGATGGAAAATTTAATGGGAGCTTAAATTGTGACCAGTCCTGATATCAATTGGTGGGAGGTATTGGTTTGATTGAGTTTGGGATATTGTTGAAAATCAAACTATTGTTCTTATGGAATTAGAGGTCAATTTGCTTTGTTAATAGGGCAGAAACATTTATCAGGCTGGAGGGGTAAACAAGTGAATGTGCAACGGGATGGGTTGAGGTTGAGTATATTTTGGATTCTATATCCAAATGATGCAAAGCCCCAAGCTGTTCACTCAACAGAGGCAATGGAGCCTCATAGGGGGGCACATCAGGTTTGACTGAGTTATATCCGAGTGCCATGGTACACAGTCCTTGAAGCTCTGAACTCAGATGGAGCTTCATAAGGGGCCACATCATGCTTAGTCAAGACATATCTGGACGGTACACTAATCAAATGGTTTTTTTTTCCTAAAATACCAGAGAATGGAGTTCTTGCTTATAGTAATGCTACCACGAATAAGAATCCAAGGAATGTAATTAGAAACCTTGAAACAAACACCCCCTTAGATCTTGGGAAAAAACTGTAACAAATGAATGAAATTAGAAACCAAGGAATGTCTATTTTTCCTTGATTACTAATATCAGCCTCTATTAAATAAAATTTGATTGCATCATACAAAGAAGGATTGGTGTAACAGAGAAGTGCAAGAAGGAAAGCTTTTAGAACCAAATTGTCATACAAGGATGTGAGAAAATGGGCTTGAAAGTAGAGTCTGTGGCTATAAATTCCTCAGCAGATCGCTTGAAAAAGAAGTGGTTAGGAGTGATTGCTGCAGCAAGTTGGAGGACTAAGGTAAAAAATAAACTCCAAATTCAATACAAGGTAACCATCTCAGCATGTGGCTCTCTCAACACTCGTCCTCTAATGATTTCTACTGGACTAGTATGCTACGAAGACATAATTTGCACCAACAAAATAATTAACTAGAAAGTAAAAGTTTCCAGTGCAAACCTCCTATCATTTATGCTAAAACACAGTGCATGATCCCATCTTCGCCATCAGTCTGTGACAACTAAGAATCCAACGAGCCTGAAGGTGTTTTGGGCCCTAAGGTTATGGGCCGATCTGAATCTGTCACAAAGGTCTATGTTAGAAGAAAAGTGGTGCTGCCTAGTAGGGGACAGGCCCAATATCCTAAGAGTCCAACTGTGAACTCAGTTACGGGCTTACAATCTGTTTGCATACCTTCAGATCAAGAAGAGGAACTGGAAAGGCAATATGCCCTGGTAAAAGACCTGGGATTGACCCATGGGGGTGCTGCTTCGAAGGTCCAGCAGTTCATGAAGGACATGGACACCAGACATAACAAAATGGCAGTTGAGATTCAAGAGGTTTGGGGATAAAGTAAATTTTTGGAAAGACAAATGGCTAGGGGAGGATTATACTCTCCAACAGAAATACAATCAGGTCTTTGTCATCAATGAACAGCAAGTTGATCTCATTTCAATGATGGGGAATTTTGACCAGGACAGGTGGAGGTGGAACTTCAAGTGGCGAAGGAATTTGTTTGATTATGAGAGTGATCAAGCTGTGAATTTTATGGACGAGATCAATTCCATACACATTCAGAGATATGTTAAAGATGTCATGTTATGGAAAGCTGACCCTAGTGGGGTGTATACCACTAAGTCTGCTTATAAATTACTGATAACACCTTCTACACCAGCCTCGGATAGGAGAACATCACAATTACTATGGCATATGAAAATTCCTCCAAAAGATGCAGTTTTCACTTGGAAGCTTTTTAAGAGACAGACTCCCCACTAGAGCTAATCTCTCAAGGAGAGGGGTGATCATTCAGGATATTGCTTGTCCTTTATGTGGTGATGAACAAGAGGAGGTGGGGCATCTATTTTTCAATTGCAAGAAGATAGTAGGGCTATGGTGGGAGTCCATGAGCTGGATTCAGGTTATGGGACCTCTCCCAGCTTCTCCAGTGGACCATTTTCTTCAGTTTTGTGATGGTTTTGGAGCAGAGAAAAATCATAGTACTTGCTGTGGATGGTGGGTTGCTTTGACAAGTACTATATGGAAGCATAGGAACTTCCTCATTTTCCAGGACAAACCTTTCGAGCCGCAGAAGGTCATGGAAGATGCTATGTTCTCAATTTGGTCTTGGTTAAAGGCTAGACAAAAAGGCTACAACATCAGTTTTAACCATTGGTCTTCCAACATCTCGGAATCCTTTGGTTAACCTGTATGGGATAACCTTTTTAGTTGGGATAGCTTGGGCTTTTTGGAGGGCAGCACCATTGGTGCCTTGTATTTCCTATATCCAGTACCACTTGTACTATTTTTGCATATATTAATATATATCTATTTTTGCGTTCCAAAAAAAAAACTAAGAATATAGTCAGATTTCAACTCATGTAAGCAGACAAGAAGAGACCTATCTTTAAATAGGCCAATGGACCTCTAAACAACCTAAGTTAGGCATATGAGCCAATAGGTTAAAGCATGTAAATAGGTCAGTAGTGCATGAAACACTTTTGAAAAACATGTGGACCTGTTAACAGTGGCAATAATCCAAAAAGCTTAAAATACAAATGAAAAGGGAGTCAAATGTAAAGGCAACAAAAGTGACATTTACAACCAATAAAATATGAATGATAATACTTGATAAAAGGGGCTGTCTATGTTTTGATAACCATAGGAAAATAAGAATGATAGCACTTGATTGATCCAAGAAAACCTAAAAACAAAATGTTGTATTGAAGTGGAGAAGTTGTGATGATGTTTATGTAGAACAACAGAAAGGCAGATAAAGGTAGAGCTATGCTACAAGCCTAGAACAACACATGAACAGAAAGGCAGTGCCATATGGAAGGTACAATTGTTGCCACGGTTCAATGGCTGTAACTGTCAAGAAAATCTGTGGCACATTCTAGCATTATTGGAGTTCTATACTTTCCTCATTATGATGCTAATTCCTTACAACTATAGTACTATTTCTGATGAGCCATATGATAGTGCAACTTCCACTTCCTAGATGTAAAGAATAAAAATAATCTACAAGCCTAGTAAAAGGGAAAATCATTTCGAAGAGCCCAAAAGCTAATCTTTCAAAGAACCATCTATTGGCTAAGGCTGGCATTTGGCAATATATCGTGTCATTACTCAGATTATAAAATTCACAATTTGTAAAACTAATCTTTTGGTCTCTGCCAATAAATTCTACGAATCTTGAAGGCTTATTTACAGGGCTAATTATTGCTAAACTATGTTCTATTTCTTGTTTGCTAATTTTACAAATATCTTCTACCAGCATTATGACTAAGACTAACAAAGAAAGCAAAATGTAATGGACAACAATCTGCAGAAACACCAAAGATACACCAACTTACCAACCAATAACAACCCATAAGAAAATTATTTTTTTTAACCATTTCTAAACGCACAATCAAAATTAATAATCAAAAAGTACCTTGTGCTAGCAATAGATGCAGAAGGTGGTTCAGTCCTTATGGTCTTCAATTTAACCTTCTTGAGTAACTCTTCCAATTGATCTAAGTTCCTCTGAAAAATGTAACAAAATTAATTCAAACCCAGAGTACACAACACAAATAATTATCCAACTCGAATAGCAGTTCTTGGACTCTTAGTTTCAGAAAAAGCTTAATTACTCCAATTTGCTGACTATGTAAATGAGTGAAGAAACTGTAGACATTTTTGATCCGATAACCACGTAAGACATGTTTCCACAAAGAAAATAAAAGCGAAGCTAACTTTTTCTGACTAAGTAGAGAAATGCAAAAACAACACATAAAACATGGAAATACTTATAAAATCAATGATTTTAAAGTGCATTAATTGCACTTTTACACGTAAACAAGAAAAAGAAAATGAAAAAACACATGGTCAAGAAAAAAAAACAAAAAACAGGTTAGGGTGTTACCTCGTTTAATCTAACCACGTTCGGATGCTTCAGCAGCTTCAAGGTGGATATTTCCCTCTTTATCTGCTATGAAAAAATGAAGATGAGAAAACTGATCTTTTGTATTAATTTGAATCATAAATTATAAGCAAAGAGAGGTAAAGAAACAAACAAACATAAAATTTGCACAAAAATTGCAAAACAAAACCCAATTACACTGTAAGAGTGTAGGACCACCTAATTTCCAGTCATTTGTGCCAGAAGATTTTGGCACATTTGATTCATGCTTCTCATTGAACTGTTCCCATGAATTGGGACAAAACCCAAGTTTGAAAACTCTCAATTTGATCTTTTGTATTAATTTGAAAACTTCCTTTTGTCATTTGAATCCAACAGGTTATGCATATGTAATAATGGAAGAAAATAATCGAAACCACAAATGCATATGTAATAAATCCAACAACCTATGCTCGAAGTGCACCAATCCAGATAAGAAAAACGCGAAACCAAAACAACCAAAAACATCAACTTCCTTAGTACTTTGACTTAACTAAACCCTTTGGCCTTCAAATCCTTTTCGCATATTCAACGATGACATTGTTAGGGCAACTCAAGAAGTCGATAATCACATTTTAAAAGTCTTATATTATCAAACAAGAACTCAAAAACTTATATTATCAAACAAGAACTCAAAAACTTCGACATCCTTACCTTCACACTAGCAAGGTGGCGACACCACTCCAAAGGGCACGAGATCGGATACGTGGTGGTGGTCAGAACAATGGCTAGGGTTTTTCTTCTTGGTGGTCGGAAACGCAATGTCAGGGTGGGCACGACGGAGTCGTCGCTGGGATGACTTCAGGCAACAGAGCGCATGCGCATTAGGGTTTTGCTATAGCTTTTTCGAGGACGCGAGAGTGTTCAATCATCGCGAAACAAGGAGTATTTAAAGCACAAAATTAAAGACGGTGCACACGTAACACCGTCTTTGTCTCTGACCACAACTATGATGGTGTCTATAAACACACCGTCTTAGATTAGTTCCACCAAAGCTACAAACGCGGCGTTTAATTGAAACGTCGTCGTATACGAAATGCGCCGTATATAAAACTTATATATTTATGGAAATGCCACCGTGTGCACTACTACGTCGGGTTATGTACGATCGACATAGAATGTGCGTCGTAAAATAGAATATTTTTAGTAGTGAGCTTGTTGTTTGTCTTCTTTATTTCGCACTGTTTCCTCCTTATCTTGAGTCAAGTTGGTGGCCCCTTTATCATTTTCTCCCTCCTTCATTGTGATGGTGAACCCAATCAAAGGAAATGTCATGTCATCTACAGTGCTGATGAATGTTATTGTACCCTTTTCCACACTCTTTTGTTGCTCCTTTAGAAATAACTAGAGAGACGCCCGTGCCGATGCACGGGCTCATATTGATATTTAAAATTTTATATATAAAAATTATTACATCTATACACTTATATAATTTTGTTTATTTGGATAATAATAATGTTTAAGTATTGGCAGAAAAAAATACATTAAATAAAATATAAATTTGAAACATGGATCAAGGTCTTTACCGTAGACTTGTTAATGATATTGCAAATGAAGTCGTTCGAATTAGTTTGAATAGCCATAGAGACTCAGAAGGAGACATACACATTTTTGTTATAAACATTAACTTTTTTTTATCAATAGTGTTAAAATTCATAATGAAATGATGGAAAATTTAGTTTATTTGTATAATAATAATGTTTAAGTATTGGCAGAAAAAATACATTAAATAAAATATGAATTTGAAACATGTGCCAAGGTCTGTACCGTAGACTTGTTAATGCTATTGCAAATGAAGTCGTTCCAATTAGTTTGAGTGACCATGGAGAATCAAAAGGAGACATACTCATTTTTGGTATAAACATTAACTTTTTTTATCAATAGTGTTAAAATTCATTATGAAATGACTAAAAAATTAGTTTATTTGGATAATAATAATGTTTAAGTATTAGCAGAAAAAATACATTAAATAAAATATGAATTTGAAACATGGGTCAAGGTCTGTACCGTAGACTTGTTAATGATATTGTAAATGAAGTCGTTCGAATTAGTTTGAGTGGCCATGGAGACTCAAAAGGAGACATACTAATTTTTGTTATAAACATTAACTTTTTTATCAATAGTGTTAAAATTCATAATGAAATGATGGAAAATTTAGTTTATTTGTATAATAATAATGTTTAAGTATTGGTAGAAAAAATACATTAAATAAAATATGAATTTGAAACATGTGCCAAGGTCTGTACCGTAGACTTGTTAATGTTATTGCAAATGAAGTCGTTCCAATTAGTTTGAGTGACCATGGAGAATCAAAAGGAGACATATTCATTTTTGGTATAAACATTAACTTTTTTTTTATCAATAGTGTTAAAATTCATTATGAAATGACTGAAAATTTAGTTTATTTAGATAATAATAATGTTTAAGTATTGGCAGAAAAAATACATTAAATAAAATATGAATTTGAAACATTGGTCAAGGTCTGTACCGTAGACTTGTTAATGATATTGTAAATGAAGTCGTTCGGATTAGTTTGAGTGGACATGGAGACTCAGAAGGAGACATACTAATTTTTGTTATAAACATTAACTTTTTTTTATCAATAGTGTTAAAATTCATAATGAAATGATGGAAAATTTAGTTTATTTGTATAATAATAATGCTTAAGTATTGGTAGAAAAAATACATTAAATAAAATATGAATTTGAAACATGTGTCAAGATCTGTACCGTAGACTTGGTAATGCTATTGCAAATGAAGTCGTTTCAATTAGTTTGAGTGACCATGGAGAATCAAAAGGAGACATATTCATTTTTGGTATAAACATTAACTTTTTTTTTTATCAATAGTGTTAAAATTCATTATGAAATGACTGAAAATTTAGTTTATTTGGATAATAATAATGTTTAAGTATTGGCAGAAAAAATACATTAAATAAAATATGAATTTGAAACATGTGTCAAGGTCTGTACCGTAGACTTGTTAATAGTCCAAGAAACATTCATTGAAGGGAAACTGAAACAAATTAAACGCAAAAGATAAAAAAAAATAATAAATGTTGATTGACATTGATAAAAATTGATTTATTTTTATGATGATTAGCATTAAATTATATTAGTTATTTATTTATTTTTCGTTTGAAACATTAATCTTATGTTAACATTAATCTTATTTTTTTTAACTAACATAATTAAAATATGTAACTCTTCAATAAAAATTTGAAATATCTCCTCTTAGTTTGAGTCATCGTTCCTATTAATTTGAATGACCATAGAGAATCAGAAGGAGATATTTCATAAATATAAATTATTACTACATGTACACACTTATATAATTTTGTTTATTTGGATAATAATAATGTTTAAGTATTGACAGAAAAAAAATACATTAAATAACATATGAATTTGAAACTAATATTGAGTTACATGTAGGTAATAAAACATAATTTTAAGGTAATGTGTAAATATTATATATTGTTTGATATTGTTTGGAATAAAAGAAAGGATGCATAGTAAAAATATGTGAATCAAACGATTACATGATTGAATAATATGTACCTCATTAAGTTATGAAACATCAAGAACACTAAGTCATGAAACATCAAGGGGCAGGAAAAAGAAATGATAAAAATATAAGTCAACGAAATAAATTCAGAATTAATTAAAGCAAACCATAAACTGTTCAGTTAAAATTAAAATGGAATTGAAAAATTGTTCGATACCCAAAGGTATTGAACTTACAACATTAATAAAAGTATGAGAAAAATGCACATGAAAGAACCTTTGGAATGCACATAACTAAAATCAGACATTAGTAGTGTTAGCCTGTACCTTCAAATTGTTAGGTGTATTTTTTTTTTTTGAAGAACCTTTGGAATGCACATAATTAAAATAAGATATTAGTAGTGTTAGTTCATGCCTTAAAATTGTTGACTGTATTTTTTTTGTCTTTTTTTTTATTGAAGAATCTTTGGGATGGACATGACTAAAAATAGATATTAGTAGTGTTAGCCCGTGCCTTGAAATTGTTGGTTGTATTTTTTCCCTTTTTTTGATTAGAGGACCTTTGGGATACACATGACTAAAATCAGGTATTAGTAGTGTTAGCCCGTGCCTTTAAATTGTTGACTGCATTTTTTTTCCTTCTTTTTAATTAAATCTCCTCCACCATAAATTTAAGAAAGTAATGCACACACAAAAATTACAGAGCATAAATCTTTCGTCCAAATTTAATCTACAATTAAAATTCATAGAACATAACTGGCGGTAACCGAAATAAGACCACACAAAGAAAAGAAGGGAGATCTCATATGAAAATACGTTTGGTTGAACAGT
The DNA here is from genome assembly GCF_000004515.6 of Glycine max. Classification (NCBI taxonomy): domain Eukaryota; kingdom Viridiplantae; phylum Streptophyta; class Magnoliopsida; order Fabales; family Fabaceae; genus Glycine; species Glycine max. Next base: position 28,948,746 of record NC_038241.2, read on the forward strand.
ATAGATTATTATAAGTCGTCTTATATTGTTTTTAATTACTAAATATAAAACAAAATAAAAAAGGAATAAATCAACGTGCAAATTATGTTTATTTTGATATCCTAATAAAATTGTTAAGTAGTTCATAATGAAATGAAAAATAACCAAAATAAAAATAAAATATGGTTATTAATTAAATGTTAATAAATTGAAAATGACTTTGGCAAAAATAAATACAAAATTGAAGCTGATTTGAATAAAATGTTAAAATTGATAGTGTAATATTTAAAATTGATTGTTTAGTTCAAACTAATTAGGAATAAGTCAATGTCTAAATTATCATTATTTTGATATCCTAACAGAACATGCTTATTAAAATTGATCAAACTTTTATAAAGTGACAATGATTACGACAGAAATAAATACAAAAGTGAATCTGGTTTTAATAATTGGTTAAAATTGATATGGTAATATTTAAAATTTATTGTTAAGAACCTACTAATTAGGAATAACTTAACTGCTAAATTATTATGTTTATTAATTAGAAAATCATGAATATTTTAATATACTAACTGAATATTTAAAACTGATTGCCAAGAACCCATTAATGGAAAGATTTAAATTATGATTATTTACATATCTAAACAGAATATGTTTAGTAATTTGAAAATCATGATTATTTTCATATATTAAAATTGATTGTTAAGTACCTATTAACGAAAAGGTATTTTAAATTTGCCTAACGTTTTGTTTAATTTTTAAATCCATAAAACATACTTTTAAATATAATCGATTGTTAAGTTTCTACTCATTAGAAATAACTGAACGCCAAAATTACTTTTTAAGATTAATAGTGTAATATTTAAGATTGATTGTTAAGTAAAATGATATTATCATTAAATTTTTATAAATTGACGATGATTAAGACAAAAAAATAAATACAAAATGGAACCTGGTTTTAATAATATGTTAAAATTGATATGGTAATATTCTAAATTGATTATTAAGAACCTATTAATTAGAAATAATTCGTCGTCTAAATTATGAATATTTACCTATCCAAACAGAGTATGTTTAGTAATTTGAAAATCATGATTATTTTAATATACTAACAAAATGTTTAAAATTGATTGTTAAGTATCTATTAATGGAAAAGTCTTTTAAATTTGTCTAACGTTTTGTTTAATTTTTAAATTCACTAAACATACTTTTAAATATAATTGATTGTTAAGTTCCTACTAAGTAGGAATAATATGTTAAGTTCCTACAAAAGTGAATCTGGTTTTAATAATATGTTAAAATTGATATGATAATATTTAAAATTAATTGTTAAAAATCTATTAATTAGTAATAAATCAATGTCTAAATTAATTTGAAGATTAATAGTGTCATATTTAAGATTCATTGTTTTCATGTCCTAACAGAATATGTTTATTAATTAGAAAATTATGATTATTTTCATATCTTAATAGAATATTTTAAATTGACTATTAAACCAAACAAATTGATTTTATTATCCATAAATTAATTTCCATAACTGGTCCAAGATTATGTGACCCGGATATACCAATTAAATGATAAAAGTATAAGAAAATATAAAAAAATAAAAATCAAAAACTAGCATTCCAATGAAAGTTAGAAGTTACTAAAAAAACTTGTTTACCGAATAACTAATTTAATGAGTTTTTCAACTAATAAAAAAACTAAAAACTCAAGCGGGAATAAAAATGAATGAATTGATTGCATATATAAATAAGAGTAGTAAACATTTAAAAATCTCAAGCGGGACATTGATACTTTATACAACAGTACTAACCTAAAGAGTGGTAAATTTATATGAATATGCTTTAGTGGGAGTGATGTAATACAATTGTACATGGGCCAAGGTCTTTCCCGTAGACTTCTTAATGGTCCTTGCAAATGAAGTCATTCTAAGTGGTTTGAATGGCCATGGAGAATCAACGCCTACACTCAACACGAATGCCTTGTGGGAATTTTTTATCATTGTAATTATTTGTTTTATTTGAATAAATTAAATTGTAAAAGTTTAATTTTAATCTTTTATATTTTTAAATTACATTTATTAATTATTTACTTATTTTTTGTTTGAAACATTAATCTTATGTTAATATTAATCTTATTTTTTTAATTAACATAATTAAAATATCTAACTCTTCAATAAAATTTTGAAATATCTTCTCTTTGATTCAAGTATGAAACTTATCCTTGATAAAAAAAAAACTAACTACACTTAAAGATTTTTTTTTTCATCTATATGAATATGCTTTAGTGGGAGTGATGTAATACAATCGTACATGGGCCAAGGTCTGTCCCATAGACTTGTTAATGACAATTTTTTTAGAGTAAATAATCAATTTGGTAAAAAAAAAACATTATCAAGTTATTTCTTGAAAATAATAAAATAATAAAAAATTTCTCAAAAAACAATTTATCACTCGTTTAAGTTCAAAATTAAAAAAATGTTAACGTAAAAGACAATATTAACATAGTTCAAAATTCAAAAAATATTAACGTATAAGACAATATTAATATTTCCGAGAGAACTAAAATGATAATAAAACCCTTGGCTCATTTTATTACTTTTAAAATTAAATAAACAGTAGTAGACAATCTTATTATAATTAATTTATTGTAATAATGAGTAAAAGCACTATGACAGAAAAATGCATTGGAAAGACAAGTCTTGGGAACAAAAAAATGCATTGGAAAGGCAAAGAAAAACACATTGAAAAGCCAAGCCTCGGGAACAGAAAAATGCATTGGAAAGACAAACATCTTGGGAACATAATACAAATAATTAATTATTACATATTTAAATTTACAATGGAAATAAATGAATAAATGCATCGTAACCGGAGCAAAAACAACGCAAAAGACAAAAAGTATTAAATGCACAATAAAATTAAAATTAATAAAAATCATTAATATAAATGGAGGTTGACAGTGAAGTTTTTGGGCGGGAATGAAGGCTCTTGACATTGCCACACGTAAGCACTGACTCATCCACGTCAGCATCGGGCAAAGAAAACAAAGTTTTCTCCTGCGAAGAAAACGAAGCATGTTCAGGAACACGAAAAATTATATCTTTTCATTGCGAGAACTAACAAAACAAAGGCAGAACAAAAGAAACACGAAATGCAAAGGAAGAACAATACTCAACCACGGACAAATAAGGCACTACAAAAAAAATGACATATACCTACAGAAACTTTTGTCTACACACATAAATTAGTGTAGGTAAAAGTCAAAAAAATACTTATACCCACAATTATTTGTCATAGTGTAGGTAAAAGTCAAAAAAAATAATTTCATTTCATCCTTGCACTACTACAAATATTCATTTCGATTAAAAAACGCGCAACACATGGTCCTTCTCCTTTCGCGCTGAACAAAACATTGGCTTTTTCTAACCCTAGTCGCGGTTGTAGCACCTCTGTCTCTCTCAATCAACAAACCCTATTTTTTCTATTTCCACACTCTCTTTGTCTGTCTCTCTCAATCAATGCCATTCCCTTTGTAGAAAACCTAGAAATTTCTACAAGTGAGTCTACCCTTTCCATCAAAATCGAAGGATATATCCAAGCGTAATAAGCCCTTACTTGAAGAGAGAAGGGGAATGGGTGTTGTCATGGAACATGGAGAGTGGAAAGTTCAACACCTTCAGTTAATAAATAGTGAGAAGGTAAATATGTTAGCTAATAGTTTGTTTGCTTGACTTTTGTTAGCCGATAAACCCTAAACCTCACCAAACACTACACTGGCGAGAGACTTCACTGAGGGAACCTCTTTCAATGTCTGTCAATGACACTGATCAATCCAATAAGGCTCACAGAACTAGTCAATCTAGTGCCAAAACCAACAAGAAGAAGACTAAGAAGAAGCAGAAGCAGAATCCCGATAACATCTGAGGATCTGAGGAAGCAAAACCCTAAGGCATTTGCCTTTTCATCCTCCAACAAAGCCAAGTGCTTGCAATAACGCGCCGTCGAGAAAGAGCAGCGCCGCCTCCACGCTCCCATCATCGACCGCTCCTACGACGGGCCTGCTCCCTACGTCGTTGTCGTGCAGGGCCCTCCTCAGGTGCATATTATTCTATTCTCTTTTCTTTCTCTTGAATTCAACTCAACACAACGCAATTAGTTGCTAATCTTGCTTTGATTTCAGGTTGGGAAGTCACTGTTGATAAAGTCTTTGGTTAAGCATTACACGAAGCATAATTTTCCCGATGTGAGAGGTCTAATTACCATCGTATCAAGTCTATGATTGTTTTTTCTATACCCATGCTTTTATTTGTTTATTAATGCATGTGTGTATTTCAGAATTTCTCTGGACTTGGTTAACGATGATTGTTGTGTATCACATATGTCAGGGAAGCAAAGGCGGGTGCAGTTTGCAGTTTGTGGAATGTCCGAATGATATCAATGGCATGATAGATGCCGCGAAGTTTGCCGATCTAACACTTCTTCTTATCGATGGAAGTTATGGTTTCGAAATGGTGAGTTAGTTTTGAATGATGACAGGTTTGTGAATGTGTTTGTTCTCATGTCGAGGTGCTACTGTGTGATTTTCTTGAAGTTTGGTTCAGCATTAGTTTTTATATAATAAGGATGCTATTTTTGAGATTTTACTTCACTTGCAGGAAACCTTTGAGTTCCTTAACATATTGCAAGTTCATGGGTTGCCGAGGGTCATGGTCAAAAGGCAAATGTGTCATCAGGAGCTCTAGGTGATGAACATGGCACAATTTAATGAGTAGTAATGCTAAGAATGTTGAACAGAATGACAAAATAGAAGCTTTGGATAAATATCAGCCTGGGACTGGTTCTGATGAAGATGAAGATGCACCAAATAGTACTGCTAAGAATGGAGTCCACTTGCAAGAACATATTGATTTTCATGATGGAAGATGGAGGAGAAGAGCAATATTTGGAAATGATTGTGTAGTCAATAAAATTATTTTTCTTTTGTTTCACTTTTGTTTGTGATATGTGTATCAGTTTGCATTGATAATGCTCTATTGGGTTACTCATAATTTCAGACTGACTTCATTGATAGGATTCAGAAGGGGATGAGGATGGTGCTACCAGTGATGATGATATAGAATCTTCAGAAGAAGAGGAGGAAGATGGCAATGATAATCATGACACAAATGGTGTAGTTTTCCTCTTATCTTTGTTAAGATTTATATCTTGTCTGTTTTTATCTGGCTGTATAAATTTGTTTTATTCATGCTCTCATCTCAGTACTAGGTTTTGGTAAATCCTTGTAAATCTCAATACTAAGGGCACTGATTATTTTAAAAAGTTTAGAGTTTTATTATTAAACTTGTAATTTTTTATTATTATTGAATTTTGATTAGTTTAGAGTTTGTTCAATTTTGATTAGTTTAGAGTTTATTATTAAACTTGTTACTCATGTCTTCCATCTTCAATCTCTCTTATTTCCATGTTGTTGCTCACCAAGGTGAGCTTTTTTGTACGTGTGGTGGCAATGGAAGAAGCTGTGTTGGTGTTGGCTTTTGTGGGCAAGTTGAGAAGGCACCTTCTGCTGCTTGTTGTGGCAATGGTGCTTGTGCTATTAGTCTCTTCATTTGCTTCACCTCTCAGCGATGAAGGTGTGTGTGCACGTACTCTCACCTTTGAGACACCCGTTTTTGCTCATTTTGTTTCCTTTGCTTTCCCCAAAGAGAAAAACAAGAGTTTCTCTTGCATTCGTGCATGTGGGTGTCTGTGAGGATCACGTTTGGTTATGCTGGAGGGTTAAAAATCCAAGTTTGGTTGTTTTCATGAGTTTTCCTAGAGAAATGGAATGAGTAGTGGAGTGAGTGAGCCCAGTTATTTTGAGTCCTTTTTTAATGAGTTTTAATGAGTTTTAACTCTAATTTTCAGCAAGCATAAATGGGTAGTAATAGTATCATACATCATACTCTATGTTTACTAAAGGGCATTTGAATTGAAAATTGTTTCAATTCAAATTCATCCAAGCTGATTGATTACTAGACCTTGCTGTTAAAGCTTCAACTAACTAAATAGTAACTTGTCATCTTTGATCTTTTAGTCGAAAATAGGAGCATGAAAAATGAAATGAACTTTATTAGGAGCTGTATTTTCATCTTCATCAGCTACATTTTTTTGATGCTGCTGTTATTTAAATCTTTAATTTGCAATTGCAACACTTCATTCCTGTAGTTAGTGGAAGTTCAGGGCTGCAGAACAGTTCCTTTGTTTCTGGCATGAGTACAGGATGGGTTGTTATATGGCTGGTACCTATGCAGACTGTTTCAGCTTAATGAATTGTTCCTTATGGAGTCTCAAAAGGCTAGGATTTATCATTACTATGTACCTGTCTTTCTCTGGTGTGAACAGCAGATTACTGAGCATCAGTCGAAGTTTAAAGATGGAGAAGATATACCTCCTTTAGTGGTATGCTACATACTTGTCACTCTCTCTGCCATAGTGTTATTTATTTTTATTTTAATTTGGAAAAACTAGGTAACTAACTGCTCCATAATTCAATAATATTATTTCCTACTCCTTAATTAGACATATATACACCAGTTTATCTTCAATCAGCTGTAAAAGACACTTGCACAACTAACAATTTACTCGTATTTAATCACTGGATTTAGTTAGAAGATATTTATGACTAATTGTAAATAACTTTCAAGATCTCAGAGGGGCAGAAGATCAAAGCCAAGACATCCTCTCGTATATAAAGAGTGTCTCTGAAATCCAATGATAGGATATTTATGTACTTTCTAGTTTCTAAGTACATCATTCTTCCATTTCTTTTGTTGTTTCACAGGATGTCTCTTCCAAAGCAATCATCAATAGAGCTGAATTGAGTTATAATTATAGGACATCCAGTGGCTCTGATATGACATTGTCAAGTTCTGATGACAGGTTAGATTTTTAAATAGTTGTGAACCTTCTATTGGAGTTCTTAAATTGAATATTTCATGGCTTATAGAGTACAAGATGTTGCTGAGTTACTTGACATGATGGTTGAGGATATTCCTTTTTCTGGAATTTGTTAGTGTATAATTTAGTTTTTTTATTTTAAAAAATTCTAACAGTTATAATGCAACAATAATATCAGAGTATTTCATAACTCTTGTACAAAAAACAAAACTACTACGACCAATTTTTAATGTCCACAAATTATTATGTCTATTTAAAACACTCACATGTTAAGAAAATCGTTATTTTATTGATGTTTGTTTATTCGGGTAGAAATGGAGTGAAAAGAAATAGGAAGAAGGTTTTAGAATTTGAGTTAGGAGTAATTGGCGTAAAATTGTTTAGTTTGATAAAAAAAGATTTGAGTTTGAATGTTAAATACTGAAAATTAAGTTATAGCACATACCTAATTAAGAACCTTTTTTTAATCCGAGTAGCTGAAATCTTCAATATAAAATATACGTATAAACTCAAAGACAGTCATTGGATTGTCCTTTTATAGGCATTATTGGGTAGATATATCCCGTGCAGAGCACAATTAATTGTAAAGGAATACTTATCAATGATTGAGAGGAAAGAGAGAGATTTCATACTTGAGACTCATATTCATATATATATATATATATATATATATATATATATATATATATATATAAGTTTGGGTAGAAAAGTCAGCTAGACAATTAATAAAGTTTGATGCGTAAGTAGAGCAGACAACTTTGAAAATTGGGGCAAATATACTTTTCTACTTTCTATATTTCTTTTTTTGTATCTAACTCCGTCCTTGGCCATCTCCATATTGCAGTTCCTAAGAGGTTCAGGCTTGCAAAGGACACAAATTTGGACAAAGGCACTTGAATAAGTGGAGTCAGTCATCAATTTCCTTATGGATGGTAAAGACATATTTATTAGGAAAAAAAAATCTCTTAATTAGCCTTTAGCTAAATTCTAAATTTCGAGATTTTAGTTTGCAAGTGACACGTAAATTAATTTCAAAGTTCCTCATGCTTTTGTACTCTGCTCGAATCAGGTTAGCTTCTTCAGACAATTCTCTGGATCTGTTAAAGAAAGTTAAATAATAAAAGTTTCCTTTTAATTTGTTCACTGATATATTAAGCGAAAGCCTGGTTATTGATTGTGATGAATAGAGTAGAAGGAGGATAATATAAGTTCTTTTATAAATATTGTTTGAATTTGGAAGTTTTTTCCCCTTGAATTAAAGCACCATGTTACTCCCTAAATTTTTATGTCAAGAAAAAAATTGGCCAAATTAACCCTTGAGCATACTGAAATATAAACTTTATTTGGGGTTTTTATCAAAAAGTTCAAGTTCTAAAAGATTCTAAAAGACATGTTAAGATAAGATTCTAAAAGAATGTTCTATAGAGAGATCTATTGTAGAAGATAATCCTAAAGTAACTTATAAAATATTTTAGAATGAGTAAGTAAGTTTGTATTTATAAGGAAAATTTTAAAGAATTATTTGTAGCCATTGGATTAAGTGATAGTTGGAAAAATTCTAACCATTTGTTTAGGAAAAATTATTACTATAAATAAGGATGATATATTAGAGTTTATATAAAGTCAAAATCAAGCCAAAAATCAAAAAGTGATCATTTGTAAAGTAATCTCTTCCTTCAAAACTTTCTAATCTCTTTCATTCCAATGTAACGATATTTTGGATTGCCAATCAGTCCTCTTTCATATGATGAAATGAGAATATTCCAATTAAAGAAAATAGTATTAAAAAGAGATAAATTAAACCTTCATATTGTAGGGACCTCTTAACTCTAAGTCACATGCAAACCCAATTAATAAGACCAAGCATGATACATAAGTATCACTTTTTAAACACTTAATCAAATACTCATAATTTTTTTATTATTATTATATCACATCATAATATCTATAATATATTTTATTCTCGTTTATCTATTACTATGTGTATAATGACTCATTGGATGTTGGATGCCCATCCATACTTTTCCAATAAGACCCTCCTCCTCACATTCCTAGCATTTAGCAAGCCATCCCCATAAATAAAAAATCAACTATTTCATTACATTCATTCAGAAAAATAAAATAAAAAATTCTAATTTTTTCGTGTTTTTCTTTCGATTCTGTTGCTTAAATTTTACTTATGTCATTAAAGTTTGCATCTAATATTTTAACATTTTCTTCGGCATAATATCAAGTTTGCTCAAGTTACTCGTCAATTTTATTCATGTGTGAGTACAATGTATTTTTGACAGCATGAAAAGTAACACGTTGAGGAGTTGTGTTGTAATTTTTGTATCTGTCACAATCAGAATTTTACTGAGCTATTTTCTATATGGCATATTGCCCATTTTATGCAAATGATGAACACCTTTACATAGCCTTCATTGTGTACACTTTTAGGTTGACATGATGGTATTCAATGTAATGTTCATATACTGATGCACTCTCTGTTGATATCATTGTACGTGATTGTAATAAAGTTGTGGCTTTTAGAACTTTTGTGGGAAAATAAGAGAATGCTGGACAAATCAGTTAGAGAAATAGAATGAGAGAGACAAGATTTGCAGTCACAGGAGAAGAAACTGATTTTGGAGATAAAGAAAAGTGCCAAACAAGGCCAGATGGTATGGTGATCGTGTTTTGAACTTTTGCTACTATTTATTGCCTTGTTTGCTTTAGCTTTTGGTTAGAGCACTCCCTATGCTAGCTTAGCTGTTCTTTATTGCATATCTATAATACCCTCCTCTGCCCCCTAAGGTGGAGGGTGAATTTGAGTTTTCAATGGTGATGAATGACCACTACAAGGGGAACTCTTTTTTAAATTACAAAGTCCAAAAGTCACCTAACAGGTAAGTATATAATGTAATGTTTCTTTTAGGTGGATGAATATCAATGGTTAGTCTGTCATGTTAATTTGATTTGGCACTGCTTATCTGTAGAGGTAAGAACCAAGTAAAAGCATCATGTAATGTGGGCAGTTGGACAACAGAAATGGATAGTCAGCCATCCGGTTCTGCTGCAGATGTTGTAGATGTTAATGAGTCTGGAAGTAGCAAGTTAGGTGGATCCGAGCCTGAGGGTGCTGTTCTCTGCTTGCAGGATCGATTAAAGTGGCTCAATCAGCAAGTCATCAGAAAGGTTGTATAATTTCCAAAAGCTTATCCTTTCATGATTTACTGCGATCACTATCTACATCCTCTTTTCGTCTATCCTTCCTTTCAAGTTTTTTGTTCTAAGTGCTGCTCCCTCATGATAGATTACCTGTTAACTTTTTCATGTTTTTTTTTACCATCAAGGACAACCTGGAGTGTTTTGCTAATTGAGAATGACTTTAAAAGAAAAAATTATATTGGTCTTAAAAATGAGAAGGACTGTACACCCCGGTTTATCTTATTTCTTTGGGATCTGGAAATGAGATGAAAATAAAATTTATCATCAAGACTGAAAACCAATTTGATGCTTTAATGTTTCTCTTGTTTAAAGGTTGGTCTGCATTATAATTGAAGTATTCATGGGAAAAAATATGTTTATACTTTTCTTCTTTCTATTATGATTTCGTTTTTAAATTCTTCCATTCTACTATCATTTCTATTAGCTATGTAGATGTCAAGATTAAATGGGCTTTGTAATCACATTCTTTTGCACTTTCAAGGCTTTCCACTCCTACAGGGACAGGTTTTAGTTACTCTTCTGATGCTAGTGACATTCGTCAAACAAATCCTTAATGACCATGATGGAGATATGTGTAAGGTGTCTCTCTGGTGACCCAACTGAAAGGCCTTCTGTGGAACATATTCTCTGGAATTTGCAGTTTGCAGCCCAAGTTCAGAATTCATGGAGAAGAGACTCAAGTGATCACAGTTACTCACCTGCACCATCCTCCAGGGAGACATAATTAATATTAATTTGTATGAAATTTCCAGCAACTAATAGGGCCATCAGTCATCTCCAAGTAGTCAAGACAGAGCACTCTATGAGAGGATGCTGGACAATAAGGTGGAGTTTGGTTCCCCAAATAAGCGGTCTGGCGGATTCTTTAACTTTGCTCTGGTAAGCAGGTTGCAGCACTTTTTGTTGTGTGTGATTTTAGAGATATATGAAGTTTGAGAATTAAACTAAATAGAACTAGCATTGTTATTGTGGTTATATAACTAAATAGAACTAGCATTGTTACTGTGGGGGGGAGCAGGCCGGTGTTCTGAAGCTTAATGTTCTTGTTGCAGTAATATAAAATTTTGAGACCTGAAAGAGAAATTATGGTTATATATAAATTTGTTCATGTATATTTCACCAGTACCTCTGGTACTGTTATGATTCATATTAATAATATATAATTTCTGCCTTCCAAAAAAAATATGGCTATATATAAATTATGCAAAATTTTATTCATTTTTAAAGGTATAAATTATGTATGTTCTAAGCTCTCTCTAAGATCTAAACATTTACCTACAGTTGAAGATGATATGTACATATTAAAGACTTTTACCTACAGTTAGGAGATGTAAGTAGAAGTTAATGACTTTTACCTACACACTATACATAGTAGGTAAAACCTATAGTGACAGACAATTAGCCGTCATTATATGTCCCCTCAAAGTTGACGGAAGAAACGTCTGTAGGACAAAGTCTATTGTACATTTACCTACGGATTTTTTATTTATAGTGACAGTTTTTGTCTGTAGGTATAGGTCATTTTTCTTGTAGTGAGGCCGAGAAAAAAAAATTCAATATTTTGCATTATCATAACCCAAAAATCAAAGTTTTTTGGAGAAAAAATCGCAGTTTTAGAAGAAACAATGAACATGCAGTGAAAAAAAAAGCCGAAATAAAAAAAAGCATACAAATGCAAAAAGAGGTAAAATGAAAACGCAGAAGGAGACGGGGAGGGAAAACAAACCTGTAAGCTATCCAACATACTATGATCTGTGGCTTTTGTCTTGCAAAAGAAGAAGAATACTCAACCACGGTCAAATAAGACTGAAGAACACAAAAAAATTCAATCTTTTGTACCGACAGAACCCAGGAATCAAAAGGAGAAATGAAATACATCACAAACCTGTTCTTTTCATGTCGGACACTATTTGTTGTCTTCGTTGCTGTTGTCGGTCACAAAGATACCCAATGCTACATATCTGAACAAAGCTCTAAGCTTTGTTGTTGTGATGAATCAAAAAACCACAAAAAGCTAGTAAATGATGCACATGCAACATCAAAACCCAACAAACCCCGACCAAAATGGTACATAACAACAAACGACTCAAGAAAAATCCATAAGCTTCGTATACAAAATGATAAACTCGTTGTAGAACAAAAAAAGATCCAACCTTTTGTACTAATAATAAAAAATGAACAAAGCTTTAAGCTTTGTTGTTGCGATGAATAAAAAAACCACAAAAGTTAGTAAATGATGCACATGCAACATCAAAACCCAACAAACCCCGACCAAAATGGTACATAACAACAAACCACTCAAGAAAAATCGAAAAGCTTCGTATACAAAACAACAAACTCATGATAAAATACAAAAAGGTCGAACCTTTTGGCTTGAAATACCATCATACCTGCAAACCAAGCCGAAAACGAACAACAAACAACGTTTATGAACAAAAAGGTCGAACCTTGTGGCTTGAAATATCATCATACCTGCAAACCAAGCCGAAAACGAACAACAAACAACGGTTTTTATGAACAAAAAGGTCAAACCTTGTGGCTTGAAATACCATCATACCTACAAACCAAGCCGAAAATGAACAACAAACAACGTTTTTTATGAACAAAAAGGTCGAACCTTATGGCTTGAAATATCATCATACCTGCAAACCAAGCCGAAAACGAACAACAAACAATGTTTATGAACAAAAAGGTCGAAGCTTTTGGTTTGTTTTTGTGCGAAAAAAGTAAAATACCATCATACATGACGAACCAAGTCGAAAATGAAGCCCTTGTTTCTTACATGCGAAAACGAAGCCCTTATTTGGAAAAATGAAAATAAAAAATGGAGAGAAAGAAGAGAGAAGTGCGAGAGAACAATAAGATGGTGGAATACCAAACGGGGGAGAGAAAATAGCGAAGTACCAAATGACAGAGAGAGAAAAGAAGAAATGCAATGCAATAAATTAGAAAACGTAATAAAAAGGATGCAACTGAAATAGGGAGAGGAGGAAAATGAAAGGCCTTGCATTGGTATTGGTATTGTCTCGGTAACGCCAAAGCATCGGTAATAATAATAATAATATAATAATATATAATAATAATTAATAATAATAAAGTATGATGTGATGTTTTTAAGCGGGAAATTGGATAGCTGGCTGTGTGACACGTTAGCCCTGGCAATGCCACGTCAGCATTGCAGGGCCTTGTTTGTATCATGATAGATGATTGCTTCTTTAAACCCCTAAACGACACTTCCCTTTTGCAGCAAGACACCACATTGTTTCTTAGTGGACTAACTCCCAGCCATGGGCCGAAAGGCATATTCTCGCCATCCTCCTCTATGCCATTTCCTTCAAACTCCTCACAATCTCTTATAACTTGGGTGAGGCTCCCACACGCATAGAAAAGGTTACTAAGCCACTCATACTTGAAGAAGATTTTAAAGGTAGGGCATTGTTCAATGGTTTAAACACATAGATGTAACTCCCACTTGTCATCGCTTTCCCAAACTTGTCCTCACCCCCTTCATCCCACCTAGGAATAATCTTTGCAATCTTCTCCGAGTGGAGTTCCACAAGCAAATCCTAAACTTTGGACCCAAATGGGGCACATAGACAATTGTACCTCTTCTGGTTTCTGTTGTTTTGCATTTTTGCCAACACCACTAGACGTCTATCAATGTTCCACGGATTAGACTCCATGACTCTCTGTTAGAATTAATGTCTCATGTGAGAGACATGTGACTTATATAGGAACTAATAAGTAAATAATTATCGATTAAGGACTAAATTGTAATTGGGCTTAATAGAAGAAGTTTTCAGGGTTAACTACTACTACTCGATGGGAGTAATGATTATAAAAGGGGGTTAATACCCACTAACGTGAAATAAGATCTCCTTCCTGACATAAATGTGTTTTCTTTCACTCATAGCCATCATGAATGGATATAGGCAGAAAGAAAGGTCAAAGGAAGTGAAATTTTATTTCTGTCATCTTTCAAGGAAATCAAAGTGCACCGGAGAGAAGTTTCTATAGAGAAAGGTACAAGTCTTCCTATGAAGAAAGTTACAAGTCTTCCTATGAAGAAAGGTATGCACCATTATCTATTGTTTATTGATTGTTTGTGAGAATCATATGTTTTAAGATCATGTTGTTTCCTATAATTGATAGTCTAAGAAACCCCTTAATGTTTTACATGTGATATCAAAACATGTGTTATGAAATTTATGATTCTCCAAGAATGATTTAATTTCTTCCAATTATGTATGAACCCTAATTATTAAATCTAGGGATGATTTAATTTCTCTCAATTATGTATAAATCCTAATTATGAAATTTAGGGATTTTAATTTCTATTACATGTATTTTCAATTACATGTTTCGATAGTATACTTTTGGCATTAATTATGTTTTTCCGTTGCAAAGTATGAAATTTTGTATGAAAGGAATATCATACAAAACTTCAAAGAGAAAGCTTATGCTGCCAATTTTATTTCTAATGGAGGAAGCTTTTATTTCTAATGGAGGAAACAGTCTTTCCATTAACGTTATTTATATATTAAATTATGGAGAAAGAATGACGCGCTATGTTGTGAATTGGTTTTGTAAAGCTGTGCGGCTGCATGTAGCTTTCTTTCAATTCCAATTTTTGTTTGAAAAGCCGCTCCTAGGTGTACGTTCCTTACAGGGAGAATAAGAAATTTTGGATATTGCTATTTGTAACCTATTTTGCTATTTTCAGTCCCACTTGTTTTTTTTTCCAGAAATTATTATTAAACGTGATTAAAGGATTGAAAGTTTATACCATGTAATTAAATTAACGTGAATGCTTTGAAATTATTGGTAGTAGTAAATATATGTATATGCTACATATTTTCTTGAACGTGTTTGAATGCAAAAACACAAATAAATACAAATATTATTTTATGGCCTGGAATGAAATTAATAGAAGGACTATGAATTGTTAATAATAATAAGTATGTGCAGGCCATATATATTTGGTTGGAATTAAATGTATGTTGAATTTGTTAGTTACCAAAGTGGTCAAATTTATAACGTTATTTAATTCTAAATTAATGATTATTTCAATTATATTTGGTTGGAATTAAATGTATGTTGAATTTGTTAGTCACCAAAGTGGCCAAATTTGTAAGGTTATTTAATTCCAAATTAATGATTATTTCAATTATATTTGGTTGGAATTAAATGTATGTTGAATTCGTTAGTCACCAAAGTGACCAAATTTGTAAGGTTATTTAATTCTAAAATTAATGATTATTTTGATTACTCATAGAATAATGGATGCTAAATTATATGGTTATTGGTTTATGGGTAATTGAAATTCATTGTTATAAGGCATTTATGGATTGCCCAAAGGTTGATTAGTTGTTCTTATAATTAATGAATATAATTGTAGGCGATTTGTGTGTATCATTAGTTTTATTTATATGCCCAAAGGAAATAGATACTACTAATTGATGCATATTTAATTGCCAAATAATGTTAAAATTTTATTAGTATCATTATGTTTGTATGTTGTGTGTTGGTGTATCACCCAAAGGAGAACATCAATATACATTGATTGTTATTTGAATGAATCATATGTATGACATGTATTTTATGTCTCAAAGCACTTATGTGAATTTATTATGTAATACATGTTTTGAATTCATTGGATTCTTATGTATCATCTGTGCCAATTTTAATGGGATTAACTTCTCTAACAGAAATGAGTAAGTCCAATTTCACCTCAGTGTTTTGGATCATGATCTTGCTATGTTGGAAGAGAAGTTTGTTACTATTATTGATGCTAGTAGCAATGAAGAGAAACCCATGCCACTATAAAGATTGAGAAAGATCGGACAGACTTAGCCTAATGTAAATGAGAATGATTGTTGCAACCAATATTAAGACAACTCTCCCTAAAATCGAAAGTGCTAAAAGGTTTATGTGATTAGTGGGAGAGCGCTCTCAAATAGCTGATAAGTTTGTTCCTGGGACATTAATGAGTACATTGACCACCATTAAGTTTGATGGTTCATGTACTATGTATGAACATGTCATTGAGATGATAAACATTGCAACAAGACTTAAGACCTTGGGAATATAATGGCTGTGAATGAGAACTTTCTTGTTCAGTTTATTCTAAACTCATTACCGTCTGAGTTTGACCCATTCTAAATGAGCTATAATACCATGAAAGATAAATGGAATGTGCATGAATTGCACAGTATGTTAGTTCAGGAAGAAACGAGGCTTAAGAATCAAGGAAGTCACTCAGTCCATTATGTAAGCCACCAAGGGAATCAAGGAGCTGGAAAGAAATTTATGAAGAAGCATGATAAAGGCAGAGGGTAATTAAAAATCAATACTCTTTGCAAATCTAGAGGAAGGTATCAAAGGGAAATAATTGTCAATTTTGTAGGAAATCAGGACATTTTTAGAAGGATTACCTAAAGTGCAACTCTTGGTTCGAAAAGAAAAGTGAGCTTAATGCTCATGTATGTTTTGAATCAAAGTTAACTGAAGTTTCCCATGATACATGATGGATTAATTCTGGATGTATGACTCATGTTTCTAATATTATGTAGAGATTTCTTACAATCCAAACCATAAGCCCAAATGAGAAGTTCATTTTCATGGGGAATGAAGTGAAAGCTCCAGTGGAAACAATTGAGACTTATTGTTTAAAACTCGACACTGGACATTGTTTAGATTTACTGGAAACTCCTTATTTACCTAGTTTATCTAGGAATTTAGTTTCATTATCTAAACTTGATGTTATTGGATACTCTTTTAATGTTGGTAATGGATGTTTCAATTTATTTAAGCATAATCATCTCATTGGTACTGGTATTCTTGTGATGGTTTATATAAATTGAAAATAGACAGTTTGTATGCTGAAATTGTTTTAACTCTACATCATAATGTTGGCACTAAACGTAGTTTAGTGAATGAACGATCTGTTTTCTTGTGGCATAAACGTTTAGGTTACATTTCTAGAGAAAAGATGGAAAGATTAATAAAGAATGAAATTCTTCCTTATCTAGATTTTACGGATCTAAATATTTGTGAGGGTTGTATTAAGGGAAAACAAGCTAAACATACAAAGAAAGGAGCTACAAGAAGCACTCAGCTTCTTGAAATTGTGCATACTGATATTTGTGGACCTTTTGATGTTAGTTATTTCGAAAAGGAAGGATACTTTATCACCATTATTGATGATTATTCACGTTATGATTATGTCTACTTACTCCCCGAGATTTCTTAAGCAATGGATGCCTTAGAAATTTACTACAATGAAGTAAAAAGGAAATTAGACATAAATGTGAAAATTATTAGATATGATAGAAGTGGTGAGTATTACGAAAGATATGATGGAACTGGACAACACCCAGGTCCATTTGCTAAGCTTTTTCAGAAACGTGACATTTGTGCACAATACACAATGTCCGGTACACCACAAAAAAATGGTGTATCAGAAAGGAGTAATAGAACTTTAATGGATATGATTAGGAGTATGTTAATCAATTTGACTTTACTCGTATCTTTGTGGATGTATGCCTTGCAAACTGTCATGTATTTGTTGAATAGGGTTCTTAGTAAGGCAGTTCCAAAGACACCTTTGAACTGTGGACAAATAGGACACCTAGTATAAGGCACTTGCATGTTTGGGGTTGCCAGGCACATGAAATCAATGGATATTTCATTAGTTATCCAGAAAAGTCAAAGGGGTATATGTTTTATTGTTCTAATCATAGTATGAGAATTGTCGTTACTAGAAATGCAAGGTTCATTGAAAATGATAAAATGAGTGGGAGTACAATTCCTCGAGAAGTGGAAATTAAAGAAGTTAGAGTGCAAGTCCTTTTAGCTTGTGCCTCTAGTAGTAAGGTGATTGCTTCTTTTAGTTTTTGTTACAAAATTAATGAAGAGGAACAACACAATAATGAACCCATAATGCATATGAACCTATTATGGAAGAATCGCATGAAGTAGCATTAAGGAGGTCTCAAAGAGAAAAGGAGGCCAGCTATTTCAAAAGACTATGTGGTATACCTACATCAAACAGAAACAGACTTAAGCATTAATGATGATGATCTAGTTTCGTTTTCACAAACTGTAAGCTGTGATAATTCTGAGAAGTGGTTAAATGTCATGAAAGAAGAGATAAATTCCATGGAACATAATGGTGTTTGGGACATTGTAGAATTACCAATGGGTTGTAAGAGAGTTGATTGTAAGTGGGTCTTCAAGACTAAACGTGACTCTCATTGCAATCTTGAACGTTACAAGGCTAGACTTATTGCTAAGGAATTTACACAGAAAGATGACATTGATTATAAAGAGACGTTTTACCGGTCTCATGAAAGGATTCTTTCAAGATTATCATGACATTAGTAGCCCATTATGACTTGGAGTTACATCAAATGGATGTGAAAACCGCCTTTCTTAATGGAGATTAAGAGGAGAATGTTTGTATAGATCAACCAATGGGGTTCTCAGTTGAGGGAAAGGAACACATGGTGTGTAAACTAAAGAAATCAATATATAGTCTTAAAGCAAGTTTCCCGCCAATGGTATTTGAGGTTTAATGATACCATTGTTTCCTTTAGATTTAAGGAAAATATTGTTGATCGGTATATGTATCTGAAGGTTAGTGGGAGTAAGGTTATTTTTCTAATTCTGCATATTGATGATATCTTGCTTGCAACTAAAACAATCTTGATCTTCTTCATGAGACTAAGAAATTTCTCTCTAGTAATTTTGAAGTGAAAGATATGGGTTAAGGTAAGCCATGTGATAGGGATAGAAATATTCTGAAATAGATCACAAGGATTGTTAGGCTTACCTCAGAAAGCAGATATCAATAAAGTACTAGAGAGATTCAAGATGGAAAGGTGTTTAACATCACCTATTCTAATTTAGAAGGGAGACAAATTTAGTCTCGCACAATGTCCTAGAAATGATTTGGAACGAAAACAAATGGAAGCAATTTGTATGCATCAGTTGTTGTTGCATCTGAAATATGAATTTGTAGTATGTTTTGAGGCTACAATTCAGGCTAATTGGTTGCGAAACTTTATTTCAGGGCTTGAAATTGTCGACAGTATTGCTAGGCCACTGAAAATGTATTGTGATAACTCCGCAGCAATATTTTGTTAGAACGAAAAGTACTCTAAGGGTGCTAAGCATATGAAATTGAAGTACTTTGTCGTGAAGGAAGAAGTTCAAAAACAAAGAGTGTCAATAAAATAAATTAGCACAACCTTATGATAGTTGACCCTTTGAATAAGGGATTACCATCCAAGACATCATAGAACATGTTGAAAGTATGGACATTATTGTTATTGATGATCATTAAGTGTAATTTATCTTATGCATTTTAGTGACACTCTTAGCTCAATTATGATATGTTTCTGATTACCTGTTCTCTATGTTTGCATGCATGTTTGTGTTAGAGTAATGTTAACAAGTTTTGTCTTGAATGAAAGACATTATGTTGGATCAATTATGTACTCCTAACTAATGGTTATATTAAGGAGAAGACTAATTTGTAGTACATGGAAGAGACTATGTTGGTTAGATGATGTACAACCGCCATGATTCAAATTGGTTCATATTCTTAATCATGAAATTATGATGTACCCAATGTATAGAATAATTTAGTCAATTTTTAATGCGCATTATGTTAGTTAATCTATTTATTTATTTAGTCCATAATGTTTATTAATGTCACATGAGCCAAGTGGGAGAATGTTAGAATTAATGTCTCATGTGAGAGGTATGTGACTTATGTAGGGACTAATAAGTAAATAATTAATGATTAAGGACTAAATTGTAATTGGATTTAATAGGAGAAGTTTCTAGGGTTAACTGCTACTTGATGGGAGTAGTGGTTATAAAAGGGGTTAATACCCACTAACGTGAAATAAGGTTTTCTTCCTGACATAAAAGTGTTTTCTCTCACTCATAACCATCACGAATGGAGAGAGGCAGAAAAAAAGGTCAAAGGAAGTGAAATCTCATTTCTCTCATCTTTCAAGGAAATTAAAGTGCACCGGAGAGAAGTTCCTATGGAGAAAGGTACAAGTCTTCCTACGGAGAAAGTTACAAGTCTTCTTATGGAGAAAGGTACGTATCATTATCTATTGTTTATTGATTGTTTGTGAGAATTATAGGTTTCAAGATCCTGTTGTTTCTTATAATTGATAGTCTAGTAAACCCCTTATTATTTTACACCCTCTACATATCCTTCTTCTCCATGAACCAAAAGGTGAAGAGGTTATGTGCTATATCTCTTATGTCCACCCCCTCTTTCACGTTCCAAACTTTCGTCATGATTGATTTGAAAGCTCGTGGGTTTACACCTCCGTCTATCGCTTCCTCACCCTTAAATACCATATTCTTCCAACCCTCCATCTTCCAAAAGTAACACCAAAGAACAGGGAAAATTAGGTATTCGACCTGAGAAACACGAAGAAGAAAACTTCTTGTGGGAAATACACTAGCCTCATCTCACTAGAACCCTAGCATAACAAAAGCAAGGTGGGCCCATCACTACCTAAGTTTTGATGTGTTTCATTAAAAATACTAGTATTATTTATAGTTTATTAGTTTGATGAATATTAATTTATCAAAGTTCAACTGTATTTAATTACCATGCGCCCTTATTAAAAAAAGGAAACATCATCCCATAGACCGTACATCTTAATTTCATTCCAATCCTTCTGCCTGCCACAGCCAAAATGGACAAGAAAAGATTTGAAACTTGATCTTGGAGGAAGCAATTTGTCTACTCATATGTTGTATGTTGACGAAAATGAATATATACTAGATTAAACATGTATACGTAATACGTTCATCATAGTGAGTGTTAATTTCATCAAATGAACAAAACATCCGGGATTACCTATCTTTGTTTACTAATGCTTTTCTACAACGCATTAAAAGACAAAATGCTTGCTAAGAAGGTCGTCCGGGTGGATTTGTCGTGGCTTGGGGAAGACTTAAAAAGGCTCCAATCAAGACTCATTTTGTACTTATTTACTATATATCGCCATTGCAATATTGACTGAATATTGTGCTATATACATGAGAAAAGTTTATTTTAACTTTAAAAGTAGGACTTAATCTTTGTTGGTATGCTTTGAATCTGTTCCTGCAATGGTTTCTCTTGTCAAGGAATTTTATTTACCTAATTCCCAGCCACTTTATATAACTTTCGTTTCTTTTCTTTTCTTTTTTATTTTATTTGCATATACGACTAATACGTGTAGCTTGATGGACGATGATGCTTTGATATATGGAGGTTAATTAATTATTGTTAAGTCCACATTGCTTTTATATTCTTCAAGTTCTCAGCTTGTTGGATGTTACGACCTAGCTACCCCTTCCATTTCTCAAATATGGACAGGGAATATATATACTAAGTGATGACATGATATATACGTACGTTTCTCAAATATGGACAGAAGCTTGTGTTTGGTGGCTCTGGCGAATATTTCTTCATTTTCTCATTATATGATAGAGATGGGAAAACGTTTTCTATTTATATTTTCTGTTTTACTTTTTGAAAATAATTTTTATTTTCAGATTTTAAAACTTATAAAATATCTTTACTTTTTTACTTCTTATTCTCTATTTTAATATGAAGAAACAAAAATATTAAAAATGTGTTTGGTTTAACCAATTTTTGATGAAAAAACTTTAAAAAGTAATATTAAGTATAATTATCTTTAGTATATATTAATTACGTAACAAAGATATTAAGTAATATTACGTAACAAATTGGTATATATTAATTGTAACCATCACAAAAAGAAAAATAATAAGTATAAACTAACTAATATCTTAAAGATTTCTTTAAACATTTAGTTACGTAAAGCATGAATATGTTCAGTGAAATTTTTGTGATTAATAATTTTTATATAAAAGAACACTAACAAGGACCCAAATGCCAAATAATCTATCATAAAAAGTCTCCAATGTATGCGAGAGACAGAGCACACAGAGAGGCAAAATTTATTCTTCAAACCTGCGACTATGGACAGTGGACTGACCAGAAAGAAGCAAGTTTTATCAAATAAAAGAGAAGAAATGAACCTAAGGAGAAAGAAGCCGCAAGAAAGAGCTAGGAAGAAAGTGTTATATTAAAATTACATTACGCCATCGTATTTTCAAGGTTTAATTGTAGTTTTTATCTTTAATTTTTAGCGAATTCTATCTGTAATTTTTTAATTTAACATATTTTATCATCAATTTTTAAAAAAATTATAAATTTTACCATCCGTCATTTACCTATTAATAATAAGCGCAACAGTAAGAGGTAAAATTTGTCAAAAAAAAATTAGGAATAAGATTTTTTTTAAAATTAAATAAATTGGGTGCAAAAATTACCAAAAAAATAAAAAAAAATTGAGAGTAAAAAGCATAATTATGCTAGGAATAAATTAAAATAATAGAGTAAAATTTATAAGTTTCTTAATAATTGGAGTGAAATGCATAAAATTAATTTATTGAGAGTAAAATTAAAAAAGTTAGGAATAAAAAGTACTGTATTTTCAGTCAAGAACATTTTCAATTAGTATTAAAAAAAACACTCAAAATAACTTCCTTTTTTTAATCCTGAGTTGATTTGGGAAATATTTTAAAAAAGAAAAGGTTTTCCAAAAATTAATAAATTAAACTGTATTTGATTATCAATTCTATTTTTATAAAAATAAAATAGAAAATAGTTAAAGTAATGGGACCTAAATTTTGTTCATGTAAAAGGACCAAGCCCAAGCTACTTAAAGGAAGTGCTCTAATTAATTAAGAATTTAAGACCGGCTTAATCCCTGAAAGATGAAGATGTCTAATTATCTAAATCCGATGGGTTGTAAGAATGATGGTGCAATAATAGAGTTTTATCAGTGGGTGAGATTGTAGACTATCAAACATTTATTAGGGATTTGTTTGTCTACTCAATGTATTAGATGGTCTTATGAATCTGTATTTTATTTTGATCATACTAATTAATGTTTTTAGGATATTAATTAAGAAAATATTTATTGTATAAATAATAGAAAACGTAAAAAGATAATGAGTAACACAATTTTTTTTTCTCCCAATAATAATATTTCTACTTTTAAGTTCTTTAACTAATACCCTCAAGACACTAATTAGCATTATCTTTCACTTTTACCAAGGTTCGACAGGTAATTCCATAGCTATTGGGATCAACAATACTTAAAAGCTCCATTCAATTCAACTTTTAAAAAAATATTTATTGAAAGAGGAAACAAATATTTTCTTTCAAAATTTAAAATTATACTCTTTTTTGTCATATGTCAACTAAGTCACGATTTTTTTTATCATCTTCTCACTGTAAAGCTTGAGGATGAAGGATTATGCATCCTCCCAATTGTATACCAACCAAGTCCTATTTTTTAGTCTTTTTGTGCTATCACATTTAAATTGAGGTGTGATTTACCCTTTCGATCGTATATCGATCCTTTGTCTAGGTGTCAATCGAGTTCGCTAGAGCAACAATGATCACAACTCTGATCATATCACAAGGTCACGTCATCACTTATGATTTAACTAGTTAGAATATGTATCCAAAAATATTGGGCAGCAACTACATGATAAAGGCACTACTACAAAATATAAATTTAACATCGCTAAGTTGACATCAGTTTTTGATAAAACAGATGATAACAAAAACATGGTGACATAATGGTAAATAACGTAACTTTCTTAACATCGATTTTTCAAATAACTGATGTTAAAACAGTAGATTAACATCATTTTTTTAAAAAACCGATATTAACATCACTTCGATAATGTTCGTTTTTCAAAAATCCGATGTTGGAAAATAATAAGTTAACATTGATTTTTTTAAAAAAACTGATATTAATATTAACATCACTTCCTTAACATCGGTTTTTTGACAAACCGATGTTGGTAAATGATAAGTTAACATCGTTTTTTTTAGAAAACTGATGCTAATGAACTCGATTTTTTAAAATATTATTAGCTCCACACCCTAATTCACTCACGTCTGTTGCATATCTTCGTCTCTGCCGCAACTCTGGTGTTGCCCGTGCCATCGTCTTCATCGCAACTCTGAGTGTCGTGCCTCCACATAGGTGTTCCTCTCCGTCACTAACTCTTCATGTAGTGACTCTTTGTTCTCACTCCCACTTGCAGCCAGTCTCGCTGTCACTATTGTTGTTGGTGTCGAGGTAAGCTTCATGTCTTCATGGTTCCTCTTCGTTCTCACTTTTTGTTATTGGGTTGTTTTGCTATTTTTGTGTTTCCTCTGTGTTCATGGTTCCTTTGTACCGTGTGTTTCCTCTGTCTTCATGCATCTAAAATGTTGCAACTTTGTACCGTGTGTTTCCTCTGTCTTCATGCATCTAAAATGTTGCAACTGTATAGCGTGATGTGGTATGCAATTTGGAACAATGGGTCTATGTTTGTTCTTAAAAAGCAACAAGAAAAAAGTGCAAGTGACCTGAATGCTACTAGCTAGTTTTACGTGCCTTTGTTTCCTTTGGCTTCATAATATCTTATGACTTTTCAATAATAACACTAAGTTTTGTTGCAAGGACAGCTTTTTCTTTCTTCCTTGGCAAAGCACTGTGCAATAGAAACTTCCATTATATTATAATCAAACATACTCAATGTAAACACAACGTGTGTCGCAATTTGATTTATTACTTACCTCCGAGGCCTTACAATTTTTCGTTGCATCATTTGCGATTTTCTTTTGAAATTGTCATCCTGATCAATGGCTTTCTGAGTTTAGGACTAGGAGGATTTCTATGAGGTGTTGTAGCAAATAATTTACGTTGCACCTTGCAGTTGGAGTTGTTACTTTTAATTCTCCCCTACATAACGTTTTGGGAAGTTTCAGCCTCTGGCTCTAAAATATTCTCTAAGCAGCAATAGGTGATAGTATATTATGTGGAAGAACTTACATATTTGTTTTCTTGTGTTGTTTGTTTTGATTTCTCATCACAGCTGCTATAATTATCAAAGGGCTGAACACCATGTGCAAAACTAGCTAGTAGCATTCAAGTCACTTGCACTTGTAAGTTGTGAGTCATGAAAGGATGGATATAATTATCAACATCCTTTTTGTTAGCGTATAAAGCTATTAGTCAACGGGGGTGTCCAATAGCATTGAAGTCCACTTGCATTTCTGAGATGTGAAAGGTTATTATGAATATGCTTTTTTCTTTGCATTATTGCATATAAATTGGCAACATATGGTACCACATATGTTCAATGTGGGAACCAAGTAATTTTGGTCATCGATTAATTTTGCAATTGAGCAAAGGAGCCATGGCCAAAATCGCACTTGGAAGCACCTGTGAGGCCACTCAGCTAGACTGCATTCAGGCCCTCATCGTTGAATTCATAGCCACCTTCCTCTTTGTCTTTTGTTGGTGTTGGTTCTTCCATGGTCAAACTTGAAGTGGTGCCTTTGCGTGTCAAATCCTTATTCCAAGCATTTGCATGCATACAAACTTAGAGCCCCATAGTACTCGGCTATGCGGAGAGGTGTTCATTGGTAGTTGGCACACCTCGTTAACCGAGGATCTACATTTTTCAAAGAAATTAAGAAGATCTAGAAAGTTATGTTCATTGAACAATATTGTATACAGATATATAGAATGATAAGATAAATATAAAAACATAAGAGAAAAGTATGAGATAATAAGACTGATGCTTGATGTGTTAAAAGAAATAACATAATTTTTATAAAATTATGTTATACAAAGAATACTTATACAAGACAATTGCTATTCATATCCCTTTTTCTACCAATACACTCCTCTTTATGTTTTTGCAATTTTTTTTAAATTGCCCGCTCTTCGAAAGTGAAGTTCCAAAACTTAATTAGTCGATGATACATTTTTCTTGTTACAAGTTGATAGTACATGTAAAAAATTAATTAGTGAAAGTGTTACAATTCTTGCTTAAACTAATTATGGAAGTTAATTAATTTTGTGATATACGATCAGATCACATTCTCTTACCCACACTCTCACGTACCTCACTCACATTTTAGTAGTGTTGTGCATTGGCTTTTATTGTTAGATATAGGTCTCGGGATTCTTTAAGTTTGTTTTATAGTCAGAGAAGTTAAAGATGCAATGTCATGGATTTTTGCTTGGGATAACTCTCATTTTTCTGATATATAATATTAAATGTTGTTAGCTATAGAAAATATATTAAATTGAGTTAAAGTAATATATATTATAATATGCGTCTATTTAACAAAAAAAAAAACAAATGTGGTATAGTGGTTAAAACTTGCTTCTTGTAGCCTAAATCAGTTTAGCATCCTATTTTCAAATTACTGGTTTCATAACTATGCTACTGACTTGTGTAGCATAGTGGTTAAAACTTGCTTCTTGTAGCCTAAACCAGTTTAGCATCCTGTTTTCAAACTATTGGTTTCATAACTATGCTACAGGCTTGTATAGTAAGCCATCCATTTATTTATATGCAGTAATTCTTTTTTAGGGAGACTTTGTCTAAGTTTCTTAGCCGATAATGATTTGTTAGGCCAAGATGTTTGCATGTGATTTGCTGTAACAAGCTGCCAAGATATAAAGATATATCATTATATACCTATAACCATTGAATTATACATTTGAACAGCTCTACATCTTGCAACAATTTTAGATAAAATTTCTCTAAGTTTTATGCTTTTGTTTTGTGCTTCACAACCACAAATCATAACTATGTTCATCATAACTATGTTCATCTTTTGTAAGTTTGACATACTTAAAGTTCATCTTCTCTTTTCAAAAGTATATTTTATAATAATCAAACTCAAATTCTCTCCCACAAATTCAATATATATTTTCAACTGAATTACAAGTCATTTTGAAACATAAAGACTCATACTTTCATTTCATTTTTTAATTTGCGTTGTGTTTCACATGCATATCGATTAAATTTAACATAATAATAATCCTTGGATGATTGAAACTGTTAGATATTACTATCTATTTGTTAGTTCTTTTGATTGTTAATTCTGAG
This sequence comes from Glycine max, assembly GCF_000004515.6. Taxonomy (NCBI): domain Eukaryota; kingdom Viridiplantae; phylum Streptophyta; class Magnoliopsida; order Fabales; family Fabaceae; genus Glycine; species Glycine max. The sequence goes on from NC_038241.2 coordinate 28,975,901, forward strand.
TTTCTGATCAAAGTTGTTGATTTCACTGTTTCTAGCATATTTGGGGTGTCTTGACTTGCTTGGTTTTCTGTTGAGCTTTGACTTCCTTGCTCCCACTCTAACCCAGCTTCACACTAGTTTGTTGCTTGAATTGTTGGTAAGTTTGTCAATCAACTTTTGTATGTCACATGTTAGCAATATGGTTGATGATTGATGTAGGTGGGGAAGTTTTATATCTAATGTTTTTGGGAATGATGATTGATGTAGGTGGTGATTGAGTTCTTTATTGGATTGTTGCTCTCTTTTTGGATCATGCTGCTCATCATCACAGGTACAAATGTTTTTGGTAAACTTTTGATGTTGTTGTTTGTTACCAATGTTTTTATTACTTGTTCACTGCCATTAATGAGAATTGATGTCTGTTATACAAATTATGTTCATCATGAGTGAACCTTAGATTCCCATTTGAGATTGAATACAATGATTCTTGCGGACAGTTTGCATTAATCATTGTATTGAATCTTGAATTGTCCATTTGGACAGTTTGGGGAGGCTCATATTTTTATGGTAGATTCATGCGTTAAGGTTAAGATTATTTTGTTGAATTTGATGAAATTTCGGTAAAATGCATTTCTAGTTGTTCTATGAGTACATACTTGATTATTGAGGAATTAATGTCACTGCTTTCATGTCGTGTACTTGGAGATCAATGCAAAATGCTGCTGAAATTTCGTCAAATTTAACAAAATAGACTTAACCTTGACGTATGAAGCTACCATAAAAAAATGTCTTCCTGAATGAGATAAGGCCACACCTATAATAAAAAAAAGTGAGATTTTCATGCATCAAATAACTTTGTGAGTATCACTGAGTTATTATTTAGATGGATCAAAATTGGATGAATGAAAGTCGCATGAGCCCTGCATGTGAGGAAGGCGTGGAAGAGTTCTTGCAATTTGCTTCTGAAAGAAGTCGACCGGATGGGGACGAAGATTTTTTTTGTTCTTGTATAAATTGTTTGAATGGGAGTCGAGAAATACTGGATGACATATGGGAGCATATGTTATGTGATGGGATTAAGAAGAATTATACAATGTGGATATGGCATGGTGAATTGATAGACATGCAGAGGGGATCCTAATTTGAACCATTTGATGTAGAAATGGGAGATCTCTTAGAGGATATGATTCATGATCTTGGACAAGAGTATTTTCAGGAAGCACATGCCCCTATGTATGATACATTGCAAACTGATTTAAAGAAGCCTTTGTATCCGGAGTGCAATAATTCCTTGACGCTGTTGTCAGCGGTGTTAAGTCTAGTTAATGTGAAGGCCAAATATGGATGGAGTGATAAAAGCTTTAGTTCACTGTTTCAAGTAGTGCATGATATGCTTCTAGAGGAAAACATGTTGCCAAAAAGTTACTATCAGGCCAAGAAGATACTGTGTCTGATGGGTATGAAGTATCAAAAGATTCATGCTTGCCCTAACGATTGCATACTATACAGACATGAGTTTCAAGAAATGTACAAATGCCCTAGGTGTGGGGTATCACGGTACAAAGTGAAGGATGATAACGAGTGTAGTAGTGACAAAAACTCAAAGAAGGGCCCCCCAGCGAAGGTGTTATGGTATCTTCCCATCATTCCAAGGTTTAAGCGTCTGTTTGCTAATGGAGACGATGCAAAAGACCTTACATGGCATGCAAATGGAAGAAACTGTGATGGATTGCTCCGTCATCCGGCTGATTCCTCCCAATGGAAGAAGATTGATCATTTGTATCAGGATTTCGGCAAAGAGGCAAGAAATCTTAGGCTTAGACTAGCCACCGATGAAATGAATCCATATAGCTGTTTAAGAACTCAACACAGTTCATGGCCAGTTTTACTAGTAATTTACAATTTTCCTCCTTTTTTGTGCATGAAGCAAAAATACATGATGTTGTCTATGATGATATCGAGCCCAAGACAGTTAGGAAATGACATCGATGGTTACCTCAGTCCCTTGATTGAAGACTTGACAAAGTTGTGGGACGAAGGGGTTTTAGTGTTTGATGCATTTTGAAATGAGACTTTTAATTTGCGTACAATGCTTTTTTTTTTATCAATAATGACTTTCCAACATATGGTAATTTGAGCGGGTACAGTGTTAAGGGCCATCATGCATGCCCCATCCGGCGGTAGAAAAATAGTATACACTAGGCAACGACGGTTTCTAAAACCTCATTACTCTTAACGGTGATTGAAGAAAACATTTAATGGAAGTCAAGAGCATCAAAGTGCATCGATACCGTTAACTGGTGACCGGATCTTTCAACGGGTTCAACACCTGAATACTATATTTGGAAATACCCAAAAGAAGGAAAAAAGTAAGACTTGCATATGGAAGAAAAGGTAAATTTTGTTTGATCTTCCATACTGGTCTGATCTAGATGTTAGACATTGTATTAATGTTAAGCATGTAGAGAAAAATGTATGTGATAGTGTCATTGGGACGTTCTTTAACATTCAAGGCAAGACGAAAGATGGTTTGAATACTCGTCATGATCTAGCTGAGATGGGTATACGAGCGCAGTTACATTCAAAGTCTAATGGTAAAAAAATATACTTGCCTTTAGCTTGTCATACTTTGTCCAGAAGGAAAAGATGAGTTTTTGTCAGTGTCTGTGCCGTGTCAAAGTCCCACAAGGATACTTTTCAAATATTAAGAGTCTTCTACAGTTGAAAGATCTTAAATTGGTAGGCTTAAAGTCTCACGGTTGTCACGTCTTGATGCAACAATTGTTAACCATGGCCATACGAGACATTATGCCTAACAAAGTCAGGCTTGCCATAACTCGGTTGTGCTTATTCTTTAATGCCATATGTAGCATAGTCCTTGATCCTATCAAGTTAGATGAGCTGGAAAACGAAGCTAATATTATATTGCTTCAGTTGGAGATGTATTTTCCTCTTGTTTTCTTCGACATCATGGTTCACTTAATTTTTCATTTGGTCAAAGAAATCAAATGTTGTGGTCTTGTTTATTTGTGATGGATGTACCCAGTTGAGCGATGCATGAATATCTTAAAAGGGTATACCAAGAATCTACACCGTCCGAAAGCATCTATTGTGGAAAGGTACATTGTAGAAGAAGCCATTGAATTTTGTTTAGAGTACATTGAAAAAGCAAAACATGTTGGGCTTCCCGAGTCTCGACATGGCAAAAGAGTGGGAGGTATAGGTTCAAGAGGACTGCATGTTATCACTCTAATTATAGAAGATTTGCAACAAGCTCATTTGTATGTATTGAATAACAGTAATCAAGTTTTGCCATACATATTTCGCCACAAAGGTTCAGTGATGGAAAGTAATCCAAAAATGTCGAAGAACAGGGTCTTGAAAGAGTATAACAAGACTTTCCTAGATTGGTTCAAAAATACAATCATTGCTGATGGTAATGCTTCTGAAACGTTAAGAAAGCTAGTAGATGGGCCTAAAAGAAATGTTATAAGTTGGCAAGGATACAATATAAACAAGTATTCATTTTACACAAAAGCACAAGACGAAAAAAGTACAATGCAAAATAGTGGGGTTACCCTTAGGGCTGAATCTCAACACTTCGCTAGTGTAAATGATGACAATCCCAGTGTAACTTCCATCCGTTACTTTGGTTTCATTGAAGAAATTTGGAAGCTTAACTATGTCAAATTTACTATTTGTTTTCAAATGTAAGTGGGTTGACAGCAATACCATTGTGCGGACCGATGCTGTAGGATTTATGTTGGTAGATCTAAAGAAACTTGCTTACCAGAATGACTCTTTCATGATGGCAGAACAAGCTAAAGAGGTATTTTATGTTCAAAACCCTTGTGGTGAAAGGTGGTCAGTGGTTCTACATGGGAAAACAATTGGTGTTAATGTTGAAGATGATGATTCATACATTGATACTTATGTTAGTCCTTTGTCCACACAAATGTCGCCTAATGTCATCGGAAAAGAAGAAGCTGACGACGTTCATGTTAATCATAATGATCATGATGAAGGAAAATTAATTAACATCGTCTAATGTAATTTTTTTCTTATATACTTCATTTCAGTCCATTCAATTACATAAGTTATTGAGTTTTGTGATAATGTTGAAAATTAATGTTCTTTTCTTTACAAGCAAATGGCTACACCACCTAGCTCTCCTTCTCCTACTGGTGCAGCATCACATTCGCCATCTACCTTAAAGCGAACAAGAAAAGCCACACATCTAAGATCATTGTCGACTAGACCAGTTGGGGCAGAGAGATCCCTAATACATGTGGATCCTGAGATCGAGAAAGTCGACGGTCCCCACAGAAAGAAGTTAAGAACATATTTGAGGATCGTCGCTCGTGATAAAGTGGATGTTACATACGAGAATTGGAAGCAAGTCCCTGCTGCTCAGAAGGATTTGATATGGGAGGATATTCATGTATTTTAGTTAAATGTTGCATTTTATTGATTAATAATAAAATTGTAATTTAGCAACAATAAAATGTAATTTTTCGTTTGTCAGGCTGAATTTGATATCCCTGAAGCATCTTATCTGAGGAAAAAAAAAAGAAAATACTTCAGACTGTGGGGGAGTGGTGGAGATAGTTTAAGTTTGATTTGACATCGAAATGAGCACTTGCAGTCGACAAGGACAGTGTCGATGACACTGTATGCGAAAAGTACGACATTAGCAAGGAGAAGTGGGCCCAATTTTGTCAGAGTTGCAGAGACCCTTCGTGGGAGGTAACTTTGTGATTTTCATTATTTTAAACTTTAAATTTACTTATCATTTTCAGTGATGATAATTTTCGATAATCTTTAATTTTTACAGGATGTGCGAAAAAAGGCATAGGCCATCTGGAAACAAAACAGTGCCCCTCACATGTTGTCTTGTGGGGGTTATGAATTTCTAGAAAACAAGTTGTTAGAGGAGAAGAAAAAGAAACAACTTGCAAAGGCTGCTAAATCTGGAAGCACTCACACTGTCATTGATCCTCTATCTCCCATCAGACGACACGTGAAGTGGAAGATGAACCGCACCAAGAAAGCTGGGCAAATGACTTCTGAGACAATTAAAGAAATTGCTGACAAGATTGTAAGTCACTTTCAATTGTGAATTGCAATTATTTATGTTTATTTTTTGATTGAGTAAACGAATAAATGTGTTCATTATAGGATTCCTTGAAGGAGCAGGCCTCACAGGGTTCCTTTGTCAGGATGTACTGATTGCTGCCATTGGGCGACCAGAACACCCTGGTCGTGTGCGTGCTGCTAGAGCTGGTGTCACGATCAAGCAATACTTTGTATCGGCTCTAAGGACCTCCCGCACATCTTCATCCATGGCTCCCGAAGACCTAGAGTAGCTGACGCAAAAAATCATGTCGATCTCAGAAAAAGTGACTCAACAACTAATGTTGTCCTTCAGCCAGATGCAATCCTAATTTCAATCGCAGATGCAATCACAGGGACTCGTACTGCCTTCTGAACCTGACGTTTGTCCTTTAGCTTGTCATGTCAGCACAAAGGAGAGTTATGTTGATCCCTCAGGGAACAATCCAGACATAGGTGACTCAGAGAAATGCGGGTTGTACATTGCAAAAAATCCTCCCCGCCTAGTTGCCCTAGGAAGACTTTATTAGGGGTCAACAACCATTCACAACATCCCTTTACGCCATGATCAAGGTTGGTGTTGAGGAAGTTAGAGATGAAGATGCTCCCATTCTTGTACCCACTGAAGAGGTTAAGTTAGTAGGGCAGACACTTAACACCTTCATTGCTTGGCTGACACATCTTGCCAAGCGTTTATTAGAACAGGTATTTCACTGTCATTAAATGCGTTTTTTCAATTAAAGTGTTCACCGTAATTAAATTATGTTAATTAACTGTGTTGGATAAACAAAGAGTTGTGGGACCGGTGGAACCTGTAGATAGGCCGGATCATGATGTCGATGATCCCCTATATCTGATGACATTGACCATCCCACAGTTTTTTCTGAAGTTGTTGCAGCTTATGTGGGATGCTACCGTGTTTAGGGTGTTTAATGACAACTTTCCCTTGTACATAAAACATGAAGATATGTCTGAAATAGCACACGGTGGTCAATGTCTCAGCATCTTTGTTATAAAGTTATGGATTCTGTAAGTCAGTTTACATTATTGTTTATTGCCTAACTTATTGTTTTAAATTCATGCATAATTTACTTTTTTAACAACAATAGGCATATGAATGAGAAAAGTATACGAGCGGGGAATGTCGATATGTATGGATTCCTCGAGCCACAGTCCATACAGAGATCTGGACAATCACAATTTGAATAAAAAAGTTATATTAAGAATTGGATGCAGAATTCAAAGAGGGATGTGTACATTGAAGCCTACTTGAATGGGTAAGTTAAACTGAACAAATGAATTTAAATAATGTATAATAACTTATATTGTTCTCCACTGCAGTGAACATTGGCAAATGATCATCATTTTGCCTAAGGAAAATGTTGTCATTTGATTTTGTTCGTTGCATAATAGGTCAGACAACTACCTCAAAGGAATAATTAATCGGTCGGTTCTATTTTTTAATACATTTGCATTAACATTAGTCGGGAACATCAATATTTTAATTGTACAATACACATCCATGTTTGTATTGAATAGTGCTTTGAAAGGACTTAACGATACTCCCCAAAATCCAAGGCTGCTGCTAGGTGGATTGTTATTAAAGTAAGTCATTTAAACAATGCTTCTAGTTATATTTTAATACTGTGTAGACTAATTTGTACTTAACATTCAATATCTAAATTTCATAATGTATTTAGTGTAATAGACAAAAAGGAAGCACTGAGTGTGGGTATTACGTCGTGCACTGGATGTCAACTATAATCTTAGGAAGTTTCAAGAATAATTGGGAAAACAGTAATTATTTGATTCAAACATATTTCATTTTGTTATGATTGATATTATATATTATTAACTTATGTTTTATTATATCATGCAACATTTCAATGATGCTAGACCATTGGAACCAAAGAGATTGAAGGCACTTCGCATCCAGTGGGCAACCTATTATTTGAAAGTTAAAAATGAAACAATTAGTGTTTAAGTAATTTTGGAATTGTAGTTTAGCTAATTTACATTTTTTACAATTCAATTCATTTTATATGCACATTATATATTCTTTTAATTCATAGTAAATATTTAATTTTTTTTGGAATTTCTGCCAAAATATTTCTGAAAATAGACTAAAAATTATCTCTATTGTGGTTCTGCTTTTAAATTTGCAAGTTAATTCGGGGTTATTAAAAAAACAGGCAACACATTAAAAAAATCCAAAAAATAATATCGATTTTTAGTAAAAACTGATGTTGTATGTATATATTAACATCGGTTTACCGATGTTAATCTTCACTCACAACATCGATTTCTATAAAAATGATGTTGTTGTTGAATATACAACATCGATTTTTTTACCAAAAACCGATGTCGGTTATCCCAAAACAACAACGATTTTTACCAAAAACTGATGTTGTTGGCTATCTGCCACCAAAATCGATGATGATATGAAGATATATAACTTTTTTTTATATTTCTTACTATATAACATCGGTTTTTAAAAAATCGATGTTGTCATTTTTATGTTAACATCGGTTTTGGAAAATTGATGTTAACAGTATTATTTTCAACGTCGGTACTTTCAACATCGGTTAATAACCGATGTTAAAAGTCCTTAATAATCAATGTTAAAACCCTATTTCTAATAGTGAGGAAACAACCCCAAGAATATCGAGGGTGTATTCCACCACACCAGAAGATTATATAACCTAACATCTAACCTAAGAAGCATTAGAATATTACACACATACATTTGAATCTGGCTATGTCTTCTAATCCTAGGGATGATCTATGCCTAAACAAAAATCATTTTTCATACTCAATTTTTGGAGAAGTTGCATGATAAAACTATAATAAAAGTTTCACTATCTTATTTTCTTTGCTATAAATGTTTGCTTAGAAATTTATTAATCAGAACTCGAATCTTGACCAACCTAACCAAGCTCAAGTCATATTTTAAGATAGATTTTGTGGAAGCAAAGCTTTCCAAGTTTATTTTGATGATGTCAAAGACTCAAGTCAAGAATCAAGAGTCAAACAAGTTTCAAGAATCAAAGAGTCGTTCAATCAAGAATCAAGATTCAAGAGAAGACTTAAGATATGCAAGAACTTCAAGAAAAACATTAAGATAAGTATCAAAAGATTTTTTCAAAAGAAAAGATTGAATAGCACAATTTGTCAAAAAGATTTTTCTTTAAAAAAATCTTTTACCAGAGTTTTTACTCTCTGGTAATCGATTACCAGAAGGCAGTAATCGATTACCGGAAGCCCAAACAGTTTTATAACTATTTTACAAAGTAGTAATCGATTACCATGGGCATGTAATCGATTATCAATGTTTTTAAACATTTGATTTCAAATTTCAAGAGTCACAACTTGTAATAAAACATTTTCAAACTTGTGTAATCGATTAAACAACATTTGTAATCAATTACCAGTGTTTCTAAACGTTTTGATTTTTAAATTTAAACATGAAGAGTCACATCCGTTGATGTGTAATTGATTACACAATAATGATAATCGATTACCAGTGACTGATTTTGAAAAATAAATTGCCAAAAGTCACAATTTTTAAAGTGACTAGTTTCTGAATGTTTTTCAAAGAGTCACAACTTTTAAAGTGATTAGTTTTCAAAAGAGTCACAACTTTTAAAGTGACTAGTTTTCAAGAGAGTTACAACTTTTAAAGTAACTAGTTTTGAAGAAATTGCCAAGAGTCACAACTTTTAACTTGGTTTTTCAAGAGCCATCAAATGGCTATAAATATGTGACCATGGCACGAATTTTTAAAAAAAAATAGATTCCTTTCATTCAAAAAGAGATTTTTTCTGATTCACTTCTCATCATCTTTCTAAGAGTTTTTGTTCAATACTTTCTTTGTCAAGAAAAGTTCATTGGTCAAAAACTTGTAGTATTCTTTTGATTCATTCCTTCTCCCTCCTGCCAAAAGAATTCAAAGAACTAATCGTCTGAGAATTCTTTTGATTTCCCAAACAAAGAATTCAAAGAACTAATCGTATGAGAATTCTTTGCCCAAACACTGGATTCAAAGAACTAACCATCTGAGAATTCTGTGTAAGAAGCGGGTAGCTTCTTGGTTGTAATAGTGAACACAAGGGAGGGTACATCCTTTGTGCTTCACTTTAAGTAGAGGGTACATCTACTTGGTTGTTCAAAGAGAACAAGGGAGGGTACATCCTTTGTAGCTCTTTTCTTGTAAAGGATTTTACAAGGTTATTGGAAATCTCAAGAACCGTGTGTTGCTTGGGGACTGGACGTAGGCACGGGTTGTGGCCGAACCAGTATAAATCTTGTGTTTGCTTTCTTCTTCCCTACACTCTTTACTTTTTCGCTGTGCACTTTTTATTTCTGCTTTACTTTTGTCTAAGTTATTTGTTCTGTTCTTTACTTTCTCATAACTTAGTAGTAAAGCCTAATTGAATCTAGTAATATTAAGAAAGATAAATTTTAATTAGTCAAGACACATTAATAATTAATTTAACTGCCCCCTTCTTAATTATTCCGAGGACACTTGATCCAACAAACTTAAATATATATTTTTTTTATCTCTAATAAATATTAGATTTTTTTTTATTCTTTAATAAATTTTTATTCTGTGTTGAGTCTCTAATAAAACAACAACTATTTAGTCCATGATAAATTGACAAATTTTGTTTATACTCTTATAACTGCTAAATAATTATGTTGTGTATAACGAAAAATAAAGCAAAATTGTCTTTAAAAATAATTATTTAGCAGTTATCCATGCTTAATTGTTAGGAATTGATGTTTTTTGTTTATGGCTTCAGATATAAAAAATGGAGGAATTAAAAGCAAAAAGATGCAGAAAATAAGAAAAAAGATGAAGGTTTGACCATCAGGCCCAGCCCAAGACGCGTGTCGCAACCTACCCTTCGTCGGGAGGGCGACGCGGGGCTCACGGGTGCATCTTCCAAGAAAGGAAGGCGCGCGGAGTTGCCACCAACGTTTATTCGAGGAAAACGTAAAAAAAAATCGAAAAGGTGTGGTCTACGAACTTTAATCCTGAAAGGTTCGGGAGTTGTTTTTACGCACGAGGAAGGTATTAACACTCCACGCGTCCGTCACAAGGGACGACAACCTTTAATCAAGTGTGCAAATATGACTTCGAAATGTTTTATTTTCCCCTTTTTTATGTCTTTTTGTGTTTTTATGCTTTTTATGTTTTTTGTATTTTTTTTTATCTTTTTGTGGTCGACAAGGGTGTTTCCCTCGCTCCTATGTATCCTCAATTACGATGAGGAAATCAGACATACGTAGTTCTTTTAGAACTAAACGTTGGTTAAGTTGTTTTGATCTTTTTCCGCAAGATCGATTTTAACCGAACAAAAGTCATTTAAGGCGTTGGACCATTAAACGATCTTTTGATTTTTGGAAAGGAGAGAAATGTTAAGGCGTTGGACCATTAACGATCTCTTGTTTTTGAAAGGAGAGAAACGTTAAGATGTTGGACCATTAACGATCTCTTGGGGTGGTCAACAAAAGCGGGGCTTTTGCTCCTACGTATCCTCAATTGCGATGAGAAACTCAGACCTACGTAGTTCTTGCAAAAACGGTAAAGTTACATGTTGATTTTATGCTTTTGAACGGTCCATGTTAACCGATAAAAGCAAAGAGGAGCATTTAAGGCGTTGGACCTTAAAACGGTTTTTAGTGATTTTTGCGGATAAAGCTTGATTTGTGAGTTGATTTTAGCTTTAGTTTCACTTTGGTTATTAGTCAATTCATTCAAGGAAACTTTCAAAGAAAAACATCAAATTGATTTTTTTGATTATTTTATTCAAAGATATTTTGATTATTTTATTATTATTTTTTTAAGATATTTTGATTATTTTATTATTATTTTTCTTTTTTTTGGTTTAATCGTGGTTACAGTGTGAATGGTCGGTTAGATTTTGCTTTAACAGTGATTAAACGAGATTACAACGTAAACGATCGGTTGAAATTCATTTTATCATTTATTAGGTGAGAAAACGGCTTAAATAAACGGTTAAAAGCTCGTTAAAGACGGAAGAAAAGAAAACCGAAAGTGAATGAAATAAAGATGAAAGCCAACAAAACAAGAAATGAATTGAAAGTCTCAGATTCGAAAACTTACTTGTTGAAGAACGAAGAACGAACGAAGAACGGATGAAGAACGACGGAAAACTTTCATGGATTTACTCACGGAAACGTCTTGGAAGCGTTACGAAAACACCTCGGCTTGGATTTTCTTCACGGAAATTATTTTTCACCCAAAATAGCTGAAGTGTATAGCCAAGGGGGTTAGGGACCATTTGGAACAGTCTCCCTTCGCCTATTTATAAGAAAAGGTGGAAGGAGGATGCCGCCAAGCTCGCCCCAGCGAGCTGGATATATTGCTTCCTCCTTAAGTAACCCAGTTTCCAAAATATTCTGGAAGGCCCAAATTTGAAAATTCGAAAATTGCTATTTGCACCACCATCTTGATAAGTTCACCCCCTTCTTTCGTAATTTACAAAAAAATTAAGGAAGCCTTACGAAAGCATTTAGGACTTTAATTTCTTCTTTTTTCTCTTCCTTCTCACCCATATTAAGTGAAATATGCTTATTTAGGGTTATGGGAATTTTACGGAAGCATTACGGTAGCCTTACGGAAGCATATAGGACTTGATTTCTCTCTTTTTCCTCTTCCATTTCATCAATATTAAGTGAAATATGTTTACCCAAGGTTTTTTAAAAATTTTACGGAAGCATTACGGAAGCCCCAGAAACCATTTTTCAACAAAACGTGGAGGATCTTGATAAGTTCACCCCCTTTGCGAAATACACTTCCGTTTATTTACACACCCCCACTTTGCTAAATACACTCCCATTTTCGTGTTTTTGCCCTGTTTCTTCCCGAAACATCTCGAAACTTTATGGATTACGCAACAATACTCTTTTTGACTTTCGAAATGTTGCGGGACTTTACGGATTACGCAACAATGCTCTTTTTGACTTCTGGAATGTTGCGGATCTTTACGGATTGCGCAACAATGCTTGTTTTGATTTCCAAAATGTTGCGAGACTTTACGGATTACACAACGATGGGTGTTAAACATTTTGAGGCGGTCAAGCGAAGGTCGCATGCCAACAAACAATGGTCCCCGGACGAAATTAGGGTATGACAACGCGCTCAGCGCGTAGCACCCTAAGCGCGAAAATTGGTACCTGCGCTAAGCGAGCAAAACGCGCTAAGCGCGAGTACGCAGGCCAAAGTCCACTCCAACAACTATAAAAAAGCAGTCAAGCCAAAGGGAAAACACCACCCGCGAAGACTCAGAGCTCTCTAATGAATACATTCTAAACGTGAGTGTCTCAAATAAGGGAAATTCTTCTTTCTATATCCCCTTCTTCCATCACTTCTCTTCCACCAGTTCTTATACCCTCATTTCAGTATAAGGTCTTCATGGCCATAAGAGGCTAAACCCATAGTTAGGGCCTGACAGGCCTAAAAAAAGCCAAAGAGATGTATGATGTACTCCATATTTATCAATGCAACAGTTGTTCTCTATCTTATTGTCTTTTCCATTTATATTTCATGCATTATTCATCTTTACATTATGTTAGGGGTTAGGTGCCCGATAGAGGGTAACTCTTATTGAAAATATAAAGAAGATATGCATGCATCAGTTTTAGGGGTTCGGCACTCGACAGAGAATAACTTCTAATGGAACTAAAAGAAAAAGATGTCATAATAAAATCATTGTTAGATATAGAATGATTGCGTTATGCCCATGCATCAAAGCACTCATCTAGAATTAGCTATCTTATCTGCTGAATCTTTGCAAATGCATTTGGGAGATAGATATGTAAAATAGACTTGTCATCGTGAAACATCAGAGACAAGTAATTGAATAAATGTGGGTAGGATAAATTCACTTAATTGATAAAGAAAAATCCAAAAATCATACATCCTAAGCAAACAAGGCACGTTAGGTCTCAATATTATCACATTTTGAATTTGTCTTTTTTTTATCTTGTCTTAGTCTTTTACTTTTCTTATTTTATCTTTTCTTCTTCTATTTTTATCTTTATCTTTATAATCTTTTAATTTAAATATTTTATCTTTTCTATCTTCTATTGTTATCTTTAAATCTTTATCTTATCTATTATCTTTCTTTATCTGTTATTTTAAATTAATTTTTTATTTATTGTTTATAATTTAGGTTTGTATTAATCTAAGTACAAACAAAGTCACTGTGAATTCGATACTCAAACTTTCTAATGAATTATTTTCATTCATTATTAGTCAGACTAAATAAAATTTGTTAATTTATCAGGAAACAAACACAAAATTAGTTAATTTATTAGGAACTGAAACAAATATCAAGGACTAAAAATAAAATTATTATTTTATTAGAAATTTATCGCAAAATAAAAATTTATTAGAAAATAAATTTAAAAATAAAATATTTATTAAGAATAAAAAATATATTTAAGTTTTTAAAATATTATCAGAACGCACACGCCCTGATGTGCTGAGGTTAAATAAGTGAAGGAACTTTATTTAGTCGTGACTTTATCTCTGAAGGGTAGTAAGATTAGAGGACACAATCGGTTTGACAGTGGTTTGAAATTTAGATTTGCCGGTGGTCCAGAAGTTTGCATTAAATGGTGACAAATAAACTCTCAGTATCAAATTATCACTTAAAAAAATTCATAAGTGAGAAATATGGAAAATAAGGTCTGCTCCAAAGCTTTGCCTCCCAAAGAGGGAAGTGAACATTAAATATTGTAAGATTGAATGAAATGTAAGTTTTAACAACTCTCATGTGTTGTGATCGTTCATTCATTAAGTGGGCTGCTTTGACCTATAAGCACAATTAGCCGCCGTTTAACGCCCCTTCTCCTCAAATCCAATTAGCAATGAGCACTTGTCTGTATTATAATTCATTTTAAGAATTTTTTTAAGGGAATATTATGAGTTCTTATATTGTATAAGTTTGGCGTATTATGTTTTTTTAGGGAATAATGTTTTTGTTATTAAGTTGTACTCATTATTATATAATACTGTTACATTAAATAAATAGAAAAAATCCTTAAAATTAGAGTTTTTAATTAATGTAATGAATTAATAAAAAAAATGTACATTTAATTTAATTTAAATAATCAATAAACACCTTAATTCAATAATAGATGTGTCATATGTGCATTAACATATGTTTGTTTTAGTGGATTCATCATTTTTTAATTTAAATATGCTTTTAATTAGTTTTCGTAATGTATCAAAGTACTTTTTGAGAACAAAACACAAAATTAGGTATATTTCAATAAACTAAAAATATATCATTGTGACAATTTAAACTAATTTTTAAGTTAAATATGATCTTGGTTCCAATAATATATCTTTTTTTTCTTATAAAATTATTTTTTTAAACATTCCTTGTAATGAAATTTTGTTTTAGTACTTGTAATATATATAGGTAAAATATAAAAAAGAGAAATTATACAAAGTTCATTTTACAAGAAGTTTATAAATGACAAAAATAAAAAGGAATATATTATAAGGAAAACTATAATATATTAATACTAATTTTTAAAAGATATATCATATTAAGTACTCCTTCCATCTAGAATATAAGTAAAATAAAAAAATTTAGAATGTTGATGTCAAATATAATTTTTTTTTTTATTTAGTGAGACTGTTTTTAAAATATCTTTTATTTAATTGAAGTTTTATTTTTAATGTTTCTTTAAATGATGTTAATGTTAAGTAATTTTTTTAATTAGCACAAGTTAATTTTTTTCTTATATTCAATACGAGAGGATTAACCCATTCTTAGTTTCGTAATTAATAAAAGAACATTTTAATATAACTCGTGGATAGGTGCGTTGTTAACTTGTTATTATCACCTAGATTCTATGTGAGGATCCCAATTGATGGACAGTGAGACTTAAATGCTCTATTGTTTCTGGTTGGACTCACATGACATATGTACGCCTGCTAAAATCAGACATGAAGAAAACTATAAAAGAAAGCAGCCAGATTTTGATACCTTGGTTGCTAAAGCCGAGCAAGTCATGACCAAAATGTCAAAACACCTTTCCAACTTTCTACAGTGATCATTTGCTACGGTTTTCAGACCAACTTAATTTGCGGTAGACACAATTCCTTCACTATTTACGGAAGAAACTGATCACAAACTTTTCGCCTTACATTTAGACAAATCATATTCCATTTTGAATTTTCTAACTCTTCTTCAGTGGATAACGATAATTTTTTATAATTAAAAATTGAAAATAAGTATCAAAAGTTTATAATAATTCACGAACAACACTCTCATATATAATATTCAATTAACTGAATTAGACAGACTATAAACTTAACAGAAATTCAGAGTACAAGTGTAGTATAATTTATGATTAAGCAACTATATGAAGTTACAAGCAATTCGGACAAAACAAAAAACAACAAAAATAGGAGAAAAATTCTAAGCTATAAGGTGAACTCCTTAGGGTTTTGTTTGATACTGTTTTTGTTAGCTATAGCGGTAAAATTTATAGCAAAACCGGCATTTAAGGAGCTGTTATTGCCTTTGCATTGCAAAGCAACTAGATTCCTCAAAAGTGACATCTTGAGGCATTATTATTCTTTGTTGACAAGCTTCGTGGTCAGAAACCAACAAAGGCGAGTAAACCAAAGAGTTTATGTCTCCCCAACTAGTGCTTTCTGTCGAAGTAGTGTTTGTGCTACCATTTGTTGCCATGTCCATGGTTTCCAATCCATAAAAAACTCGCATTGTTCCATCTATTTGTTGCTGGTTCACACAGGGAAAATCACTGGAAAAGTTCACAAACCCTTGAAATACGTTTGATGTGTGACACGTGTCCGTGCTTATCATGTTCATTAATGTGGAGGGGTGTAAATCATGTAACTGGTTTTGTGTTAAGGAAATGTCACGTGATGAGTGTTGTGAATTCATGGTGGTGGCAGTGACTATGTTGTTGGGGAAGTGTTTGCTGAATGATGATGTTTGATTATTGTTGTTGAGATTGGAGTATTGGATGGAAGCATTATTTGCCACTGGAATGGGCCAAGAATATTGTTGTTCAGGCCAATAAGGAGTTCGGGTAGTAACTCCAACAGGTAACATCAAATCTTCACTCTCTCTCTTGATCTGTTGCTTTTGGTTAAAAACTTTGCGAGCTTGAGCTTGTTGCTCCAGCTTTCTTTGCTTCCCCAGTAGCTTTTTCTTTAGCTTAGTGTTCCAATAGTTCTTTATGTCATTATCCGTGCGCCCTGGTAATTGCGCTGCTATAATAGACCACCTGCATATATTAAAAAGCATCAATCATATTATTTTTATCATCCATGTTCAACTTGTGTACAAGGATCTCTAAGGTTTGAACTTGTGATCTCATGCATATTACTTTAATCTTCCACCACTAGGCCGACCCTAGTGAGTTATCAGTCATGTTCAACTAATAGCTTAATCATGGAATTGTTACTTTATGATATGGTATTAATTAAATTAAGTATATGCTATTAATTAAGTGATCTATAGTTTGATCCTTAATTCCTGTAATAGAATGTTGAATTTTAGCATAATAAGAGGGGGAGAGGATTTAGTAATATTATTGGTATTTGGTGATGAATAATGAATTTTATATATACCTGCTTCCAATGGTAACATAGAGGCTGCAAATTATGTTGTCTTCTTCTTCTGAGAAATTTCCGTGTTTGATGTTTGGACGAAGATAATTCAGCCACCTGAGACGACAGCTTTTCCCACACCTCTTGAGGCCTACACCATGCAACAAAAGACAAATCAACACTCCAACATATAAAGAATTTTGGGTTCTAAAATAAGATAGGAAAATTAGGAACCAAATAGATTAATTACTAATTAAAATTACAAAAAAAAAATTGTAGATATATTTTATATTGATGTGCATGATGGTTGATGAATTAATATAGATATATACCTAATTTTTGAGGCAACGCTATCCAGTTGCCACCAGTGCCATGCTCTTCAATATAAGATTTGAGTCTGGTGTCTTCTTCAGGTGACCATGGACCTCTCTTGACATTAGCTTTGTCACAGCAAGGAGCTCTTCCCATGTTTGCTATGCTTCTCTCTCTCTCTCTCTGTTAATTGATCTGAGTTTCAAGTAAAGCCAATGTTTATTGTAACTTGATGAGAATGACGATAATAATTACGATTATATAAAGGAGGAGGGGAGAGAGAAAGAGAGAGTAATTGCCTCGAGCAAGAACGACAGAAAAGAAAACTTAGGACTTTTGGTAAAGGAATTCAATTTCTTTTCCTCATTTTATGTATGTAGACTTTTTAATAACATGACCTAGTTTAATTGGAATAAATATAAATTGAAAATCTCAACAATGATAATTTTTAATGAATATAAAAAGGGTACTAGGGGTGAACCCTTGTCGACAAGTGTCAGCTAAAATGGCTGATAATATTTTATTTAAAGGCATCGTTGAAGTGAAGAAAAAGAGAGCCCAAAGACTTGAGTCCTTGTGGAAGAATTAGAAACGAAGACTGGTATTTTTACCATTGTCTTTCTTAATTTGTATAGAATCTATTTTATTTAGAAAATTCGTTTTTGTACAATTTTCTTATAAAAATAATTATACAAAAAAAAAGAGAATATATAAGATAAACTGATTGATAAAAAAATATTGTAAAGGAATTCATTATATAAATAATAGGACTCGTTTATTTATACTCTCCATTCACCTATATGTTTCTTAGGTCTCTCTTATATTATTATTTTAGAAAATAGCTAGCGGGGGTATCACATTATTAATTGTCGTGAATGAATGGATGATGATGATGATCGTAAGCATCATGTATTGTACGTGTAATTGTTGCCTATGGGACCAAGGGTACGTAGAACGTTAAAGTGTTCAAAACTCTCTCTCTCTCTCTCTCTCTCTCTCTCTAAATATATCGAGCTATATCAATAATAAAAAAAAACGAGCTAATAAATTAAAGTGATTATCAAATCATCTTTTTGCTTCAATATATAAGTTTGGATTCCAAGTGTTGACAAAGGAGAAACGACGAAAGAGTAATTATTATTTATTATAGAGAATGAACCAGCTATGAAATTTAGATTGATAACTACAGATGCAGCAAGCAAATCATTAAATATTATATAATTATAATTATATTATATATCAGCGCATATTTTCCCTATGGTTGGTGACCTAATGCCCACTAGCTAGTAATTCACTACTAAAAACTATACATTTAACATCGCTAGGATAATATCGGTTTTCAATAAAATCAATGTTAACACAAACGCGATGACATACTTGTAATTAAGATTAATTTATTAACATCGATTTTTAAAAAATCGATGTTAACATATAATTGTTAATATTGGTTTTAAAAAAACCGATGTTAACACAAATGTGGACCAGTTTATTAATATCGATTTTTGAAAAAATCGATGTTAACATATAATTGTTAACATCGTTTTTTTTTTCAAAAACCGATGTTAATAAGCCTATGTTAACATCGGTTTTTTTTAAATCGATGTTGTGGTTTAACTTAAACTTACAAACTCAAAAGCCTTCTCTCTTCTCGCAAACCCTGCTTCTCCCTGACCCCCCACGCTCACTGATGCAATCCTACCCTCCAAGGGTATTGGATAGAAGACTCCAAGAGACTTGGGCTAGAACTACTAAAGAAGGCCCTAGAGTTCTCATGAACCTTAGGGTAGATTTTTGAGCCCATGGGTCAAGGTTGGATCCACTCTTCTTTGTAAATATTAGAATAGGTTTTTCTTTCTTTTGGGCCTTGTATTTTGACCATTCTAGTAGTATAGGGTTTTAGCCTTGTATTTCAGGGCATTTTAAGTAGTCTTTGTAGTAAGGACTTTTCCTTTGTATTTTCATGTATTTTGTCAAGGAGGTAACCTTAGTTTTTAGATGGGTGTGTGTAGCTAAGCTCTAGCTTCTCAAGGAGGTGAGCTTAGTTTTTAGATGGGTGTGTGTAGCTAAGCTCTAACTTCTCAAGGAAGTTTTCTCAAAGAAACTTCTCAAGGAAGTTTTCTTAAGAAAGTTTCTCAAGGAAGCTACCTAGTCTATAAATAGAAGCATGTGTAACACTTGTTGTAACTTTGATGAATGAGAGTCTTGTGAGACACAACTCAAAGTTCAACTTCTCTCCCTTTTTCTTCCTTCAATTTCGTGCTCCCCCCTCTCTCTTTCTCTCCCTCTTTCTTTTCCTCCATTGAAGCATCCTCTCCAAGCTTCTTATCCAAGGCTCATCTTGGTGGTGAAGCTCCTTCTTCCATGGCTTATTCCTTAGTGGATGGCGTCTCCTCTCACCTCTTCTCCTTTGTCTTTCGTTGCATCTCCATGGTGGAAAATCACCATTAAAGGACCTCATTGATGCTCAAAGATCCAGCCTCCATAGAAGCCCCACAAGCAAGCTTCCATCACTCACTCTCACAAAGGCACCCTCAGGCCGCCGTCATCACTGGCATTGTCCCTGATCCCCGACGCTAACTCTCGCATGGCCACGCTTAGGCCGCCGTGGTCACCGTGACGCTCGCCCCACCCTCGTGTTTTGGTGGTTTCCTTGAACAACCTTCGTGTTTGAACAAGCTTCGTGTTTGAACACACTGACCTCACCCTTAGTTCATTGCCATTGTGTTTGAACAAGCTTCGTTGGTTTCCTTGCAGGCATTCCATTACACGAAAGTAATCTTTGGTTGTGTTTGTACTCGCAATCACAAGGTAAGTTTTTCTTACCTCACCCTCACAGTCTTCGCCATTCTATTAACTTCCCTTAGTTATAAGTTCCCTTAAACTGAGCTTTTAACTTCCCTTAGTTGGTCGCAACCTGCATTTGATCTATTTAGGAAAGTTGTTGTTTTGACTGTTTGAAGGTTCAAATACCCTGAGACTAGGTTCAGGCCCTTTGATTTGCACTATATCAGAAGTGAGTTAGCCTATTGGCAGTTACCCCTTTGTTCTTAGTCATTATTATTTGTGTTGTTGTTGATGAAGCTCCGTTGCTATAGGTTTAGGAGTTGTAGTTCCTATTTCTTTCATCCACAGAAGGAACATTGTAGGTAAAATTATTTATTTGTTTTGTAACATTTGACTAAAGCTATGGTAGTATAGCATGGGTTTGTTTTGTACTTGCGATATGTAGTTGGCTAAACTTTGTGTTATGTGAGGCATTTGGTTCAACATTCCATATTGCCATTACCTTGTTGAATCTAGATAACCTAAACTGCATGTCCTATAGTGGCAAAACTATGCTATTTTTTCAGCATATAAACATGTTTGTACTCCTATACAGTCAAGTATTGTACATGGATACCATAGAAAGTAGAAAGAATAGTAGTGTTTTTCACTTGATTTTGCAGAAAACTAAATAGAAAGATATAGAGTATCGAGAAAATGGAGATAAAATTTGTTTGAAAAAGTATATATGCACATATAAGTTTAATTTGGATTGGACTAAGTTGCTTTTTAAAATTGAATCTGAAACCCAATCCACAGTTCACTCTTTCTTATTAAAAGGACAAAACACATAGTTTAGTCTTTCTAATTAAAGGTAGTTGCACAAAGCTGTAGTTTCCTCTAGACAAGCATGTGGGTCTTTCTCCAAAAAAATTTAGCAATCCTCAGTTTCTTATTGAAATAATCGAGCGTTGTTCACTTCTCCATTTCACTGAATATGTAGTATGTGTAGGTTGTCAAGGGTTCTCCATTTCACTGCCAACCATTTCCCTAGTTTAGTTTGTGGAACTTTGATTTTATTAGGTCAACAAAATAATTATACCATTAACTGAATATTATGAAATGATGAATGATCATTTGCTTACCTGAAGTATGAACTCAAGAATGTTATCACGGTTTTTCTTCTCCAAATGATTGAGCTTCAACCTGACATCCTTATTGTTCACTAAAAGTGATGTGTACTCCTCCAATAGACCTATGGTTAGCTAATACAATATACAGAATAAGTAGTAGAGAAGCAAATATGTGGCTATTAGGTTTCCAAGATTACTCTGCATGGTTGACAGGTATGAAGGCAAAATATGATGCCTAAGTATTTTGAACTAAGAGTCCAAGCATAGATGTAGAATAAGTATTTTCAACTTAAATTGACTTAGAGTCCAAGCATAGATGGTAAATTAACTCTGTACCCTACTCACTCCATCATCAAACAGTTTAAATTTTTAATAGGTTTTGAAACACCTATTAAGATGGAGATAAATATATGATACGTAGCTACGATGGTAGGATTTGTTGTGTCCAGCGTAGTTTGCAGTGCAATTTCTGAAAATGCTTGATACCAAATCCTTTGTTTGGAAAAAAAAATAACATAAACTAAAGTATAATTGAAATCTGAATGATTTAGGGAACAAGGAGACATTTAAAATTGGCAAAACTTGGTTTACTTCATTTGATAGGGAATAAGAAAAGAAAGTTGGGTTCGAGGGCCAGGGCCTCTAGATAAGGTGAGAAAGAATAGAAGCTTATATATTTCTATATCATTGTTCATTAGAATTGCCTTATTTATACTAATTACTCACTAATGGAATTTGTCATTTTGTGCAATGAATTTTTGCTACAGATATTGTCTAACGGATTCTAGTTATGCTTGTACCCCTAAGGTGAAACAGGTCCTAATTTGCCAATCTTCTATTCCAGGTGAGCCTCTTCTTTCTCTATTGTTGTTATAATACGTAATGATTGAGATAAGAGGGCTTTGTGATGGCCCTCTTGGATCTTCATTTTGTCTGCACCCCTGTATTGTATGGCTGGACCTATGTTTCTGTCTGCACCCCTATATTGTATGCCTGCAGCTCTGTTTCTTGTTTTTCGTTTACTGCTCATTGTTCCTTATCCTTTATATCATGATTTCTTATTAGTCATTAGTTTACCTAGGTTGAATAATAACACAACTGTATTAGACAAATGAAATTGTAGACTCTTTTTTTGAAGTTAAGAAATTGTAGACTCTCTGTCTTGTAGAAAATTTAAGATTAGTTTTTCTACTTAAGCTTTATATTAGCTCTTCCTTTTTTAGCGTCTCAATTTCATTTTATCGACGACATGGTAGTTTCCAATTTTATCACATTTGGAATTTGATAACTTGCTGGAACTCCAGACTTGGCAAAAGATATGGCTCATATATGAACACCAAACAAAAATCATAATCAAAATAAATTGCAAACTAATACATAGTACACTTCAAAATCCAGCATGCATTTATTAGTATATTCCCATACCCTGCGGCTCAAAATTTAAGGACTTACAAAACATTAAGAAACAAGACCCTTTTGCAATTCAGACTGGTTGATACAGATGCAGATAGCCACTCTTAACTATCTAGTATCCTAGCTACACCCCTGCAAAGTAGTCTTTGCTAAGTTTAGGGTCTGGTTTCATGGACTTCTCCCCAGGCTTCCACCCAGCTGGGCAAACTTCATCTGGATTCTCCTGCACATACTGTAAGGCCTGCAAGACCAATGCACATAAGGGGGGTAATGAAACTATGTATATTATAGAAAGGAAAAACAGAAAAATACAATGTGATATTCTGATCATTTGTTCAATCTGGATATTGTCCTAACTGCTAATTGAGTGTGTAATTACCTAGATCCTCCAACTTTCTCTGAAGAAGAAAGGACCACAGCCTCTTATTTAGTTAAACATTATCTTATACATAAATAGCCTCCCTTTTAAGTTAGGTTCATATTCTAATTGGCACACACATTTTTAGCACCACATCGTTGTATTTGGAAAGGCTTTTTCTCACTATATATATGATCTAAGGCACTATATTTCACAGGCTTTAAAATATTGTTGCAATGTTATTATGATGTTTACTGTGTGTGCATTGATTCTACAGTTACCACTAATCAGTTTTCATTTTCTGAACTTCATGCTAGAAATGGTTTCATGTTTTATACCATTTAATTTATTTTGGGAATAACACATATTGTATCTTTAATAAAATTTCATTCTTATGTTCGAATTGAGTGAAACATTTTAAGAAATGTAAATTAACTTATTTTTTAACAAAGATTTTTAGTAAAAAAAAATGAATAAAATAACCCAATATATGTACTTATAGCTTAATGATCCATAAAAGTAAGAAATAAATTGTATAAATAATTAAAAGATGCAGTGTTTTAGCTAAAATCTCGTGTGCAAGAACTCATGATCCACTGTGAAAGAAGTAATCCACTACACCTTACTCTTGTTTTCCATGCCTGAAGCAGCTAATGAGGTCACCCATGTTGTCTTTGACTCTTTGGAGCTTTCATACTCATTCATTTCCTCTTTTCACCTTGTACTAGATGTTGAATTTTGAACATAATAAACAAAGGCATGGGGACTCTGAAAGCTGAGTATTGGGTGCAGAATCAATGGGTTATGGGAGCCTCATGTATTTTTACATCATCATCTACATGTAAATATATCATGTCTCTCTTTATCCATTACCTCAACTGCATCACCCAGATTTTTCAGCATCTGCATCCTAGTGCCCTTTTTTTTCCCATAAACTAATACTAAGTCATCAAAATGGGGGAATGACTTCTCCTTGTCACTGCTACCAATGTTTTGAGCTGGTCAATTCTGTAATTCAGTAGCAATTAGTACATGGCTTGATGAGAATTTTGTTATATATTATTATATTTAGATATACCCAACAAGCAAAAAGCAAGCATAATCATGCCCCTTATGGTTTGACAAGAATCAACAACACTATCCCTGGGACTGCAACCTCCCTACCACCCAAATCACTCAATTCATGCCCCTGACAATGAAACAGCAGCATTGTCCTTGGGGCTGCAACTTAAGAAGCATGCAATAAGTAATTATTTAACTACTTTCTCTTTATAACTAAATACATACTATTTAAATTATAAAAAAAAAGACAAAATGCAGTTGGTAAATAACTAACTACTTGGCAATTTGTGAGATAAATCATTAAATTTTGTTGACTTCACATTTTGCTAGGTTATCATTTGATACTGCTAATTCGTGTTGCTGAGGAAGGTCTTTGATTATAGCAATTCCAGGTATGTACGTATAGACTTGTATGTGTGTGTGTGTGTGTGTGTGTGTGTGTGTGTGTGTGTGTGTGTGTATATATTATCAATCATTGGTTTCGATTAGTTAGCTAGTTTCTCTTTTCAATCGGAGGACTTATCATGAGCGGTGCGTGTGACGAGAGTGGATACCTCGACCGTTTGTTGCCCTAACTCCGTAGCCATTGCTTTCTTGTTTGGTTAGGGTTCTTCCCAATCTATTGTGTTGTGTTATATGTCACTGTATTTAAATTGTATGTCATTAATGTGCTTTGCTTTAGATTAAACTTTTGTTCATAATGAGTTAGCCTTAGATTCCCGTTTGAGATTGAATACAATGATTCTTGCGGAAAGTTTGCATTAATCATTGTATTCAATCTTGAATTGTTCGTTTGGACAGTTTGGGGAGACTCCCATTTTTATGGTAGATTCATGTGTTAAGGTTAACATTATAATTTGATGAAATTACGGTACAATGCATTTCTAGTTGTTCTCTAAGTGCATACTAGATTATCATCGAATTAATGTCACGGATTTCATGTCGTGTACTTGGAGACCAATGCGAAATACTGTCGAAATTTCATCAAATTTAACAAAATAAGATTAATCTTGACGCCTGAATCTTCCATAAAAATGTGTATTCCTGAATGGGATAAGGCCACACCTTAAATGAAAAAGTGAGATATCATGCATTGAATGAGTTTCGGAGTATGAATGAGTTATTATAACATGGCTAATGGCTAAGATAGCATATTACTAATTAAGAATTACAGAGTGTTTAAAAACAAACTCTTGGCTAAATGAGACAGTTTTGCTGTCATCATGACTTCTATTATCTTTCATATCATAAGGTTTTTTTTTAATGGTATAAAACAGTGTCTATTGCTTAACATAGAGATTCTTATTGGAACCAGGTTGCAAGTGTTTTGAACATTTTGGATGATGAGCTGATCAAGAATGTTGGAGACTACATTTTAAGGTTAGTTTCAAGAAGCAATAACTTTAATTTTGGCACTAAATCTTACTGTTTGTTTCTAGCTTAGAGGCAATCTAGAAGAGAAACTTCATACAACTTAAACTCTTTTTTTTTTGTTGCTTAGATTGTTGATTATTTTCCTTAATAAGCTCAATTGGCAAGCATCAAAATATGCCTGCATCAAGCAAACTCTTTTATTATTTCTTCAGAAACCATGTGTGGCCTCACAAGTGACCTTTAAGTACAGCCACCGATAATAATTGGAAGCTGCACAATGTTAATACATATTTTTCTCTGTTTTTTATGTTCATTTTCTTGGTGCTCTAAATTGTTTTTGGCATTAAGGAAAACTATTTTATGACCCTTTCATTAGTTTACCTTAAATGGGATTGGGAGTTGTATTATTTGAAATTTGAAAGTGAATTCTATCCAGTTTTTTGTGCTGCAAAGTGTCTTTGGCAGTTTTTATATTAGACATGGTTTAGATGGCTAATTATTGTTCCAACTATTTGATGGCTTTGCACTGCAGAACTTATTGTGCTGCAAAGTACCTTTCATTTTTTTATAAGAAAAAAAATCATTTCTTTGTTTTTAATTTCTTGGTGTTCTGCATTTGTTATTAGTTAATAATTTACTCAATTCTTTGTGAGATTGATACTACTGATTTTTATCTTGACACGATCCATGTGCATTTCCTAGTGGTCTATTTCGGTGTGAAGTATCTTGAATAGATAAGATGATTCGAATTTAAAAGTAATCATAACGCAGTACCTTTTCTTTTGTTGAATTATGCCATACATAAATAGCGGTTGTATAAAGAATAAATATATAACTGCTCAGTGTTCTTTTACAACTTGATGAATAGCAGCTAATAAACAAGTACCTTAATCATCCCCTATATAACTTTCTACTTTCAATGCACAGTATATTTGCCATTTTGGTTCTGGCCTTGCCTCTTAAGAGGGAGAGGGTAGGCTATCTCCAATTTCTTTTATTAATTGACTTTTTTTTATACTTAAAATTGCTTCAAAGTAGAATTCTTTTATACTTTTTTTGGCTTCTGTTTCTACTTCTCTTATGTAGCTAATGAGTAAAATTGGAGTATCTTAATGTCCTGTGCTTATTTGGAGCCAATTATGGCTTGCACAAGTTGCTCACACTTCCATGATCTATTGGAAATGAACTTGCCTAGCATTTGATGAAAGTGTGGTGACATCCCATGAGAAGAGGTTGAAGAAGGAAAAGATCAATGGTTTTTATTTTTAAGCTTCAGAGCGGACAAGTCCATCCATAAAAATACATGCTCATTTACTTTTGTTTGACCTAAGTTTGTGTACCAACTGTACTTTTGTACAATGATTCTATTTAATGGTATTTATATAAAAAAATATCTTCTGAAATTTCAAGGATATATAGTTCGAGTGTGAGGTTGTTTACAACTATATCTGTTGATTGTTAACACTTTTCCACTTCGTGCATGTTAATTCTGCAAAAGTATTAGCTATAGTATGTTGTTATCTTACTGGCATTTAATTTTCACTGTTTATAAGTTTGCTTTAATCAACGTTCTACACATGAAATTTTAGTTATGTGCCAACCGTTTTTGTTTTGTTATTAGACGTTGAACAAATTTTCATGTATAGCATTGGTTGGGATGTCTACTGAGTATCTTATATATGGATTTTTTAAAGGAGGTCTAGATAACATAAGAAAGATTTATGCAACATTTAACTTACATTATTATTGTTATTGTTATTGTTATTATTATTGTTATTGTTATTGTTGTTATTGTTATTGTTATTCTTATTCTTATTCTTATTCTTATTATTATTATTATTATTATATGATGTATGTGCTTCTTTTTCTTCTTTTTTTTCACTGCACTTGGTATCTAATTTTCAAAAAAAAAAAAATTCAACATTCCATAAATAACAGTAGCGTGTTAAGTACATTATCTTAATTATGTTCGTTGCTCATAATGCAGCATAAAAGTATAACCTCTTGAGTTGTTTATTTTAAAAGGAAAAGTATAACCTCTTGAGTTTTTTTTAAAGGAAAAGTTTAATCTCTTGAGTATTTTTTTTAAAGGAAAAGTATAACCTCAAATTTATTTAACTAATTTTGTTCATGTATTTTTAAAATGAAGCAAATTTAGTTTTGTGGTGTTTTTCTATCTAGAATTCTAAATTCTAATTTTCTATTTAAAATCTTCACAAATTTAATTGATTATTGTCAATCTATTTTTCAGAATAGTTACAAATTAAAATTTAAATACAAAGCAAATTTGACCAAAATTGAGTTACATTAATTTTACCTCACTTTCAAAATGGTTTTACATCGATTTTTTTAAAAAGGAAATTTCAAGACGTCTTTGATTGTGTTTTTGTTTTTTAATCTATTTTTTACAATAATTTTAAAAATAGAGATGTTTTGATTTTTTTGTTTTTTAGTCACCATAACATTGCATTAGTATAAAATATTAATCAATTTTATTAATGACTAATTTTTTATAAAGACATATATTTATTACTACTAAATAAGTTATTTATATTAATACAACTTAGTTTTATTTATTAATATTATCTTATTCATATATACTAATAATATTAACTATTAAATACTAAAAACCAAAAATATATAATAATACTAAAATAAATATAATATTTAAAGTTAGAAACTTGGATAGTGAAGTAATCTCATCAAACTCATGGAATAATGTACAAGAGAGAATGAGACAGGACTATCTACACATAGAAATTCCTATGATTTGTGCTCCAAAATATGGTTTCAATTGAGTTTTGATCCTTAACATCTATCCAGTTATTGAGTAAGGGGAACACACTCAAGCTCAACCTCCAACTCACCCCTCTCAATATTTTGTACCCTACCTGAGATTTCCTATTTGATCTTCCTTTCATCAAGAGATATGATACCATCTCTAATAAGGGTGTTGTCGTTGCTTGCTACAAATTTCCTAAGTTGCAATATATTTAATGTTTAATATTTAATTGATTCATGTTTCAACCTTATGGATTTATCTCTTCTTTCTTCATTCTTATTAATTTGTGTTTCATTTTTTTCTTTACAATTGTAGTCATGCTATTCTCATATTTCTTCATTTGTTATTCGCTTTTGTGATCTCTTCTCTCCACCATGAGTAGGTCAGGACAACCACGGGATTTGAAGACGTTAGTGTTCCTCTCATTTATAACTTGAATTTTTTATATAAAAAAATTCATGCTCTATTACGCTCACTGCGTATTGGTCTGCAATGGTCTGATTTCTGTTTGTGGTAAACATTTATATTATAAATGTTAAAATTATTTTTATTATTTGTTCAATTCTTTGATTTTGAAATAGGTAACGACAATTCCTAGAGAGAGAAAGAACCAAGAAGAAGATATTGGAGAAGAAGATAACAAGCTCTGATAAAAAAAATATTTATATTATTATTATTATTGTTGTTGTTGTTGTTGTTGTTGTTGTTATTATTATTATTATTATTATGTAGGCTCTGTTCTTCTATAGTTTCTTAGTTTATTTTCTAATTAGAGAATAAATAAAAAGGATTAGGGAAGAAAATAAATTGTTGCTTTGTTGAGTAGATGTGCAACTTGACACGCAATATCAACAAAAGATAATAATAATAATAATAATAATAATAATAATAATAATAATAATAATATTTAGTTATAGTTATTTGTTTCTTGTTTTTCATTCCTTACTGATTTTTTCCGATTTTTTCCCCTTTCTGATTTTCCACGAAAAAAACATCCAGCCGACAAGTTTCTTTCTTTGTGCTTTGTTTTATGCATGTTTATTATTATTATTATTATTATTATGGAAGGTTCAAGCTATTTGATAGGTACTTCAACTTCAAATTTCACGCTATTCTGCTATAGATTTACCTCTTCTTTCTTCATTCTTATTAATTTGTGTTTCATTTTCTTCTTTAAAATTGCAGTCATGTTATTCTCATATTTCTTCGTTCGTTATTCGCTTCTGTGATCTCTTCTCTCCACCATGAGTAGATCAGGACAACCACGAGATTTGAAGACGTTAGTGTTCCTCTCATTTTTTCACTTGAATTTTTTTTAAAATAAAATATCATGCTTTGTTACACTTGTTGTGTATTGATTTGCAATTGTCTTATTTCTGTTTGTTGTAAACATTTATATTATAAATGTTAAAATTATTTTTATTATTTGTTCAATTCTTTGGTTTTGAAAGAGATAGCGACAATTCCTAGAGAGAGAAAGAGTCAACAAAAAGAGATTGGGCAAGAAAGCTCGGCTAAAAAAACATTATTATTATTATTATTATTATTATTATTATTATTATTATTATTATTATTATTATTATTATTATGATGATGATGATGATGATGATGATGATGATGATGATGTAGGCTATGTTCTTCTATAGTTTCTTGCTTTATTTTCTAATCAGAGAATAAATAAAAAAGATTAGGGAAGAAAATAAATTGGTAATTAAAAGACAAAAGGATTGGGATGATAATGACACTGATTAAACTACCTTTTATAGTTTATAATTTTTTAGAAATGTTTTTGAATGATGTACTTTGAACAATTAGTTAATTGTAAATATTAACTTTTTTCATAATTTACTTATGAATTTAATTTTTAGCCTATATTGCAATTTAAAAAAGCTTACAAAGTAACTTGAGGGTTCTAGAAACGTTGTTGCATTTTTTGTTCTTGATATGACTCTCTTCTCATCTATCTCATGGTCGTTCCTGTAGGATATATCTCAACCTCCACCGCCACATTTACCTCTTCTTCTTTCAGATTCACATTTCTCTTTCTCCGCCACAACACACCCACCTTCAGGTATTTCCTTCTCTCACCGTCAAGTATTTCCTTCTTCCTTTTTGTTTTTCTTTTTCTTCCACTGTTTTGTTTTTGGGAAAGTTTCATTTGTTTACTAGTTTGCCTATACAGTAATCCTACATTTTTTTTTAATTCATTCATCGAAAATCAATTGGCAAATCACCCGTGCGTATACACGGGTTACCGACTAGTTTATAAGTAAAACACTACAATAATTTTGAGTTTTAGCGTTGACTTAAAACTCAAAAATCGATGCTAAATGTGTATTTGTGTAAGCTTTTCTTGGCTATTTATTTGATGCTATAAGGTTCGAAGCTAAGCAATTGCGTCGAACTTTAGGCCAACACAACCTAGTTTTGGTCAGAAAACAAACATTAATATCGATATTGAGCCAACAAAAAAGGTCATCGTTATTACCATCTAACTAAAGCGAAGGCAATATATAGCATGGTTGACACAAATTAAGCGTATACTGATGACCGATTCAAACACGATTGACACTTCCATCGAACCACTAAAACATTACCACAATCTAATTGATCCCCCCACAACTTGAATTTCCTGTTTGAGTTCCAGAATCACCACTTTTGAAAGTAGAACCTATGGAAATTAGCGGTGTACATAACTATAATTGAAAAAGAAAAAGAAAAGAAGAAAAGTCATTAATAATGTGGCAATGTATTATTAAATAACAATATAATTAAATTTAAAATTAGAAACTAAAAAAAAAAGGCTGACTTACCAATGACATGAAAAAATTAATGAAAGTCAAACCAGCATTTATAAAGCACGAGGAAGTTTGAATTTTCACCATGCTTGTCACAAGCTATATCATGTGCATGGAAAGCAAACAAAGAAAGGTTGGGTAACAAACAAAAAGTCCATAATTTTTTAACAAGGGAAAGAAATGCTCTTGGTGGTAGGCCACCATCTCTTCTCAATTTTCTCGTCGTCTTTCCAATTAAGATACTGAAACAGCCATGGTTATTGGTTAATTAACCTTTTCGTCAACAAGAAAAATAGAAATTAAGAAAGAATCCAGTAAATGATTTTCTTCAAAAAAAAAATAAAAAAATCGTGCGTAATCGTGGACCTAGCCAGCAGGTTTGAAACCACCTTCTTGAGAGCCTCCTAGCTTCTAACATTCAAACGAATACAGCTAAAGCTAGGCAACCATCTTGACTTGATTCTTTTGTACTTTCAATAGACCGCTATTTAATGGAGAAAATTAATTGATAGTTGCACAGTATGAGCCTACGATTTGAATTGTTTAAAATTAAACTATATATACAATAAAGCAACATTTAAATATATTGCTATGTGATATACAGAATATATGAGTAGAAAGTAAAACTAATGCGTGTAAATATAACATTTTGGTTATATATGATTAGATGAGAGCACACGCACCCCAACCATAACAGGCGATACAGATCGGTAAGGATTTGATATGCGGATAGGCATACTTATTTTCTTTTTTATTATTAAATACTTACCGATTTTATTAATAATTAATTTTCGTTAAAAAATTTGATTAATTATTTTTATTTAATTTTTTTCTTTCAATTACATTTTAGAGACTCGAATCCAAAATATAGACAACACACATATGATTATATATATATAGGTTCTGAAATATATTTTGAGAAAAAATTTATCATTCAAACAAGCGTGATGGACAAAAGAAATTTTAGAATTAAGATGAATTAAAAAAAAAGAAATATCAAACAAAAAATTTATTAGAAAAGTACAATGAATACTTCAAAGCTCTAAATATGTAGTTGTTTGATGATACATTAAAGTGGACAAATACAACAATCTAACAAAGTAAATGAGGAGTCCACAAATCAAATCCAAATCAAACTTCCTCTCACATGGCCTACTAGTGAGGAATCTATTCTACCTCATTTAGGGTTTGAGAGACTTGGATAAACAATTATGATTTTCAACTAAGTAACCAAAATATTCCCAAATTAAAACATTGTATCTTGGGACATTTGAATAAATGAAACCCCAAAGTTCTGGCTCAGCCATGCACTCAACTCTATGCTGAAACCTTCAACTATCTGATTGCGAAGAATACATGTGATGTATATATGGGAGAATTGGAGATAAAGAATAGCGTCTGGTATTAATAAAACAGAAAGAGATAGTTTGTGTAGCCAAAATAAAAGAGATAATTTCAGATGAAATAGTAATACTTCTGATAATTAGTATAGTACATTATTTCTATGGACACTAATTAGTATATCATTTCGGATAACTTCAAACGACATAGTGCTTAAATTAAAAATCTCTGTCAATTAGGTTTCTAGAACATCGATCTCTGCTGCTTTTAGACGAAGCCAATTTGAAGGCCTTGCTTGTAGTCAACGATCACATCAAAGAGGTGAATTTGTCAACAATCTGAAAATGATGAAAATTGTTCCAAATTAAACGTATAAAAAGGACTAGCTAGGGAACTTTGGAGTTAAAGCAACAGCGACAGTGATACTCAGTGAAGGCTAAATTTCCCGGAAGGTTCCTTAAGCGAACACTTCTATTAATGAAGAACTGTTCTATTAATGAACGTTGTTGAACATGGTAAACAAAGTCAATCCACAAGCTCAGCATACCAGCTCTAAGAAACCATTTTATATGTTTACCAATATATATACATATACACGGTTGTTTCTACTTTCCAGCTGTCTCTGATTATAGCAATCATTGTCGCAGATTTGGACAAGAAGGACCTTATAAGCAAGCTGAACTATATAAAATGAACTAGTGAAAATAAACCTATGATGTTTTTTTAACACCAAAGTTAGAGATTTTGGTTTTTCTGGTGAGATTTTGAAGTACTACATAAGATTTAGTTCTTAGAGTCGCTTATGAAAATGATTCTCCTATCAAAACTTATTCATATTTAAAATTCATCAATTTTCATTCAGAATTCGATTTAAAAAAAAAATCAAATACAAATTCTCATCTACAAGCTCGTTCAAAATGTATTATCACCTAATCCACACATCGATCTTTTATAAACTTGCAATGCTTCTTTTTACTGTTAAATTTCCGGGACATTATTATTTATTTATAGCTGCAGGGACATTATTGTTTATCTTTACGAAGTCAAACATGGGTAACTTAAGGGATCGTACATATTTAAGAAAGATTAATTTCTAGGAAATAGCCAGTTATCTTTTTTAAAATTCTATATATCAAAGTTACAATATCTTTTAAAATGAATTGAACCAATCAACCATGATCTATTAAAAAGTTATTATTATATCAGAGTAATTTTAATTGCTAATTAGATCTCTAATATTGGACTATTGGTTTTGGCTCAAATTTATGTAAGCATGGCAAGGGTCGAGTGTCGACGATCTAATAACGGTGTTGAAAGGGTAAGTGTATGTGAGAAGAAACTTGACTACATATAATTTGACTGGTAATTAATATCCATTATAAGAAGAAAGGCACTTCTTAGCCCTATGGAAAAGGAACGCACTTCCGACGGTATTTCTTGGTTACTTTAGTAGAGTTAAACAATAAATAAAATGAAAATGGAGGAGACGAGTCAAAAAGGATGTAACAAAGTTTCAGATA
Source organism: Glycine max (assembly GCF_000004515.6). Taxonomy (NCBI): domain Eukaryota; kingdom Viridiplantae; phylum Streptophyta; class Magnoliopsida; order Fabales; family Fabaceae; genus Glycine; species Glycine max. The sequence goes on from NC_038241.2 coordinate 29,009,477, forward strand.
TCACGTTTTGAAGTACAAATGAAAATGCATATGCTTTATGAGCTAATGAAAATATATCCTATCCACATTGATACAGGCATACTCCGGCATTCTCAAATATTTCTTTATAGTTGTGACTTCTCCTGTATTAGAAGATAAAATAGTCTATATATAGTGTAAATAATTTTTACATTATTATTTCATCACAATTTATATAAATGATAAATTTATTATTTTTATAATAATTATTTTAAAAATCATATTTATAATTATTTCTGATTGGTTAACTAAATAAAATATTTTATACCGACCGTATACACAAATTAACGCATATGAATAATGTTTAGGCTCAAAATAAAATAAGTACACGTCTCTCACCTCCTTATATGATCTCATAAGAATTAAGGAGAATACAAATATGAAAAGCTTTATTTATTCCCAATCCTATATATATCACATTAAAATGGAAATATTGCAATAATTCATTCATTATTCAATACTATGCTTATAGATTTTTCTTGTTATTTTCTCTAAAATTCCAATTGTTCTGTTTTATTCTTGATAACAAATTCCAATCAAGAATAAGTTAGAAAAAATTAACTTTTAATTGAGATTGATGTAATTAAATGTGATTAATTAACTTTCTTAATTAACATGAAACTATTTTTTTCTTATATTTGAGACCAGATAGATTATCTACTTTTCTTGATTTCCTTGGAAAAAATGTTAAATTATTTTTTTCCTCTAATTTATTTTTTACTTTCGATTTGATCTCCTATTTTTTTAGATTAAATTTGATCCTCTAATTTTTAAAATTGGTTCGATTTAGTACTCTAATTTTTAAAATCAATTTAATTTGATCTCGTCATCTAAAAATTAATTTAAGTGATCCTACTGTTTAAATATATGTTTTGTGACGATTTAAAACTATCACTAAGCGATTTTAACCAATTAAAAAATATAATTTATTAATATTGTTGGTCCAATTTAGATGACATAATCAAATTGAATCCATTTTAAAAATTAAATGATTAAATTAAATTCAAAAAAAATTAGATAATCAAATCAAACTTAAAAAGTAAATTAGAGGATTCATAAATTAATTTAACCTAAAATAGAAAAGAAATAAGGAAAAATATTTGATTTACGTTAGTTTCTTACTATTTTACCCGGTCCGGCCCTTTTCTCTTGGTTTGTTATATATACGTAAGTTAAATTAAATTACTAGTTTGATCTTTTTATTAATTTGATTAGTTCAATTTGATCCTTAATTTTTAAAATTGATGTAATGTTCCCTTTTCTTTCAGCACAACTTCAATTTCTAATGGATGTGTCTGACTGATGATTATGTGTCATTTTCTCATTGTACCATATATACAAGAAGTTAATGTCATTTCTTGCAATTGCAATTGAATGGAAAAGGTAATTTTACGTTAATTTTAAAAATTAAGAGACTAAATTAAAATTTTTATAATAAAGGAACCAAAATCAACTAATTAAATAGAGAGAACAAATTAGCTGCTAACTTAAATTAAGAGTAGTAACCCCTAACTTTGAACTTGCTGAGTAGATCTACTTTTCTATATCCTTTTTTACCTAAAATTATTATTTCAAAAAATAAGTAATGAGTAATAGAAACCAAGACAAATACCAAAACATGTGTAGAGAAGCCAAAACAAGTATAAATCAAAGGAATAAGAAACCTTCTGACAAGTTTATTATCTAGTTTGTAAACACATCAAATTTGTATGTAGTCGTGTATGGATAGAGAAAAAAAGAATATGAAAAACATTAGAAGAAACTTGACTATATATTTCCTATATCATTATGTTTGATAAATTCAGCCGTGTGTTTGTGTTGTGTGTATGTCTGTATCTTCTGAATTCTAAGTGGTCTCTCGTCTACCTGTAGCACGCTTTTCACAAGGCATGTCTTGACATTTTTATAACGATAAACAATATGCTAATAACATCAAATATCTTATTCGTAAAAATATCAAGAATCATACTTCTTAATAATAAAAAATGTCGTTTTTTTAGAACAATGGGACAATTTATAAATAAATACACAATTTAAACCATTAATTTTAATCTAATTTCTGTAATTAAATATTCTTATTTATCACTAACTAATAACATCACCATGTTCCTTATTATATACAACCAAATAAAAACATGAGAAATTAATTTTATTTAAAATAAATTTATTAAAAGTTAATTTATTCGTGAAATTCAGAGATGATACTATTATTTAAACATCTAATTTTGAAAATCAATATGCAGTTAGGCATGTTTTGGTACCCGAAAAACAAAACTTATTTGAATTCATAAAAAGTTTTTTTTTGTTAAATTACTTAGTTGGTTTCTGTAATCTCTATAATTTAAAAATAATTTTTTTAATTTCTATAATTTATATTTTAATTCTCTTTTAATCCCTATAGATTAAAAAAAGTATTTTTTATTACTTATAATTTATATTTTAATTCTTTTTTAATCTCTATAATGTAAAAATCATCTTTTTAATCTGTATAATTTATATTTTAATTATCTTTTAATTTTTACTATAAAAAATTATAAAAATAATTAATTATAAATTATCAACTAATTTTTTTATTACAAATTATCTTAAGATAAATTAGTTATGAATTTTTTGCTAATAGTTTTTATAATTAATTGTATTTGATAATATTAATCATATTTTGATGATAAGGACCAAAAGAAAATTAAAATATAAAAACTAAAAAAATCACTTTCAAGCGATAGAGACTAAAAAAAAAAAATAAAAATATATATATATATATATATATATATATATATATATAAATTATAAGAACTAAAAAAATCACTTTCAAACTACAAGAACTAAAAAATAATTAAAATGTAAATTATAAAAACTAAAAAAATCATTTTCAAACTATAGGGACTAAAAAGATAAAAATCGTGAAATTATAAGTACCAAATGAGTAATTTAACCAAAGTTTTTTTTTTTGGGGCATTGCCCTAGGTACAAACTCTTGAATAGTATGGTTGGTGACCTGGTAAAGAATTCACCCTTCCTCAGCATAGTATTATATTAAGCATTCGAGCAACATAATACTAGCGCAAAATAAAGAACCAGCAAAACACAAGCTTCAGATACATGCGATTCTGACCATCATCGTGTTTGTAGACGCAAGCAAAATCACTATTGATGGCTACACGATGACATTCAGCGTTGTCCAAAACTCAAATCTGGAAGGTTTAAACACCACAAACAAAACCATGCAAAAAAAAAACTCACTAAATCAGAAGACCAACTTTTGACAGTAATGTACCCTGGGCTGCATCTAACTTCGCTTTTCTCCTTTTTTATCACTCTTTTTGGAGTACATAACATCCCTGTTTTACGAACTATCATATCAACAGTCTATCCCACCCTAATTGCAATTTGCAACTTCATCCATTTAGTGTGTACACACAGCAGACATCTCCAAGTTAGTTCTACATACATTACCCAGCTCCAAGTCACTAACAAATGAAAAGTCCATTCCTATGGCATCCTGCATTGCAAGAGGATGAATCCAATGAACATGGAATAATTTTATGATGCGACGTTATCTAATGAAAATTAACAGCAGATATAGTTGAGAGGAATGCATAGCTAAACATGTTTAATTGACGCACCTCATACACTCCTAATATATACTTGTCTTAACCACACCAATTACAAGTACCAATATCATACCCATCATCTGCAATGCCTGTCCACAAACAACACCTGCATGAATGTATAAGCAAAACTTATGCAGAAAAGGAAACAAGAGAAAGCAGTATACATTGAAAAGACTAGACTCGATAAGAACCAAAGTATATAGAGGGGAAAAAAACTGATTGTAAGCCACTACCTAACACTAACAGTGCTCAGAAACTTGATCATTGTTTCCTTTTGATATTTCTTCTGTGCTTCCCAATACACTGGAAGCACAAGGTAAAATATCTTCCTGCCTGGTTTTAGAATTTGATCGATCAATTGTTTCTCCATGAAGAATACATTGATCTGCTCCGAATGTAGGACTCTGCATATTATCTCTTGGTTCTTGACTGAGGATAGGGAGAGCATCAAGTTTCTCGGAAGTCACTTCTGATACATGAATAACCTTATCAACCATTACTACACGAGTTTCTTCCGTGTTCCCTTGTGTTTGATTTGATGACGTTAACACCTGCTGGACCTTAGACACACCTGATTGGACCTTTTCATTGGATTGTTCTGCTCTTGATTTCTTATTTTGCCCCACATCTACAAGTGGATCGCCAACTTTATCAGTCACGTTCCCCCTCCCTCTTTTCCGTCTGCCTGCATGATGTCCATCTGGAAGCAGGAGAGCACTTTTTCCATTCACATCTTTAGCCTCAGATTCAATCTCACTTCTTCTAGCATCATCTAGAGAAGGTACTTCAACTATTACTTTTGGTTCTTCAAAAGCAAATCCTATTTGCTGTCCCTTGCCAATATTACCAAGAGATTCGTCATTTTCCGAGTACTGTTTTCCATTACAAACATTACCTGTATCAGAACCCATAAGAGAATCCTCGTTTCTCTCAAGTGGCTTCTCAGGAGAATTTCTGAAAATTAGCTCTGTGCATCGTTTTATCCATGAGAATCGAACAGGGCTAGGAGGAGAAACAGGTGACTTCTGCACAAGTGGAGTATCAAACCCATTGTTGATTTTATCACCACCTTGTGTAAGAGATTGATGCTTCAAGTTCTTCCTTGCAGAGATTTTCTTTTGGTTAGACTCCATATCAGATTTAAGCATTTCAGTGATAGCATTATCATCAGAGACAGCTTTCAAATCTTCTAGTTTTTTCAATTCTTCAGTCTGAGCATAAATTTCAATTCTATCAGCATGCAACAATTCTCTCTGTTTTCGGAGCTTATCCCTTTGAACCTCAAGTTCCTCAATACATTTAGTAAGTTCAGCCCATTCCCTATTTCTCCGTTCACGATCCAAATTTATCTCAGCCCGCTCAGTCTGAAGCCTTTTCATCTCCAAGGAAACCTGTTCCAACTCTTTTGTTGCTTTCTCTTTAAGAGCATTAATATACTGAAGTTCAGTGTTCTTTTCTTCCTCAAAAGCCTTTTCTCTTTCCTTCAAAGAACTTTCCACCTCTTCACGTCTCTTCTCAATGAGGTTATTCAGCTCCTGCTTTTGCAACTCGATTTCCCGCAAGAAATCTGCTCGCTCTTGCTGCATCTTGCCAAACCATTCAGCATGTTCATGTGCCATCTTGTTCATGAACTTTTCTCGTTCGCTGGCAAGATACCCCAAATCTTGGTTGTACTGATTGCGCAGATTTTCTTTCTCTTCTCTTAGTTGGTCACGCTCATTCTTAATAAATGTGGAGACCGCTTCCCTTTCCTTTGCTATGAATTCTGCTTCTTTCCGCAACTCTTCTTTTTTTTCATCAAGCAGCTCCCAATCAGCTTCAAACTTTGCCTTCTCAGTTTTCAGCTTATCTGCCTCAGCCAAAAGCTCCAACTTCTGAGATCTTACAAGGTCGATCTCTTCCTTTAGTTTCACTTCCAAAATTGACATGTCACCCGTTTCACTTTTCATGGCCTCCAGTTTCTCCTTGTCAATATCAACTTGTCTTATTTTATCTTCCAATGATGCCAATGACTTCTGCAGATCTTGGTTTGCTTGTTCAACATCATCTTTTTCCTTCTGCAAAAGCACTTTATTTAACTCAAACTTCTTCTCAGAAGCACTCAACATTTGATCTTTTTCTTCAAGAGCACTTGACAAGTCCTTCAGATCCTTCTCCTTCTCACTCAGTGACCTTGACAGAACTTCCAACTCATGCTGCCTTTGCAGGATTTGGTCCTCACAATGTTTAAGATCAACCTCCTTCAACTCCCAAGCCCGTCTCTTTTCCTCAATTTCATTTTCAACCAATTTGCGCAGCATTTGTAGCTCAACTTCCAAGTTATATTTTTTGGTTCTCAATGCGGCTTCCTGACCAGCAACAACTTTCTGAGTTTCATCCTACATTTTCCAGCAAAGTAAAAAAATAATGATATAGAGAAAAGGATCAGAACTAAAATGAAATGAAAAGTAAACAATTGTGAGAGGATGTACAGATTCTCTATTAGAAAGTTTTGCTTGAAATTCAAGTAACTCTTGTTCTTTCTTGCTCAACTCAGATTTCCATTTAGTAAGTTCCTGTTTTTACACAACATAAATCAGCACATGAACAAGACAAAGATACTAAATATTTAATATTAAAATCATCTTGAGCCAACAGAGAGTTTTCAAATATGAACCTCTTCTCGTTGTATTAAGGTTGCCTCCTTCAGTTTTAGGGTGGTTTTCTCGTCATGTAGGGCTTCATGTTCCTTTTCAATTTTCCCTTTTGTGTCCTCCAACTCTCTTTGAAGACGATTCAGTTCCTGAGATCTACTCAAAAAGTGTTCCTCTCTCTGGTTCAGCAAGGATTGTGATTGAAGTAATCTTTCCTGCTCTTGTTGCAAACCCTTTTGCCTTTCAGAAAGGGATTGCCTCTCAAGAATCATCGCCTTATCCTTTTCATCACAACTGAGAGAGAAAGAGAGAGAGAGATCAACATAATTTCTGAAAAATAATATGAAGCTATCAAAATTTTCAATATAATCACATATGAACATGTGGAAATTATAACCACAAAACTTAATCACATGTTCAGTTAACATGTTGCTAATTGTTAAAAGGAGGTATGTTAACTGTTAGTTAGCTGCATCATGCATAATCTTGTCAATTGTATGAATTCAAAAATGAGTGATTATATTAAGTAGAAGAATAATTCAAGTATTCAACTATGCAACCTGAACCCAAAAACAAAGTTTGATCCACTAATTTCTTTCTCCCTGACCTATAACTAGATTTGTGTAAAAAAGTGCTTAGAATTGTTCAAGACAAACCATCTGTAGACAGAACAATATTGAGGCACAGCTTAATGAGCTTACATGCTCGAAACCACAAAAATGAACTAGAGAGATAGTAAGTAGCGAATTTCACAAATTATTATTATTATTATTATTATTATTATTATTATTATTATTATTATTATTATTATTATTATTATTATTATTATTATTATACAGGTAACATACTCAGACTTGAAAGATATGATTTGCCGCCTGAGATTATTTTCACGTGCTTCAACATCACGAAGCTTCCTTTCTGCAACATTGTGATATCGGTTAGCCTCTGCCTGCAAAGATTCTGCAGCACGCACCTTGGCTTCAGCCTCTGTAAATTTTCTCTGTGCTTCATCTATCAATTGGTGTGCTTCAGCAAATTTACTCTCAGCTGCAACCTTTGTTTCCGCACTTTCTGTACGCAGCTCATGCAAGGCCTTCTCAAGCTACAAAAGACAATAAAAAAATACCCCTAGAAGTGAGCAAAATAGATATTTGGAAAAGCAAGCATATATGGTTTTGCGAGGGGAGAACTATTCCATAAACTTACACTTGCTATGCATGCATCTTTGACGCTTACTGTCTTCTTCAAACTTTCTTCACGTTTCCTTGATTCAGTTAATGCAGATTTATTCATGGCTGAGTCATGTTTATGCATTAACTCAGATGATTCAGCCAAGGCCTTTACTTGCTCATACTTCGAAGCCAAATCCTTTTTCTCCAATATGAGAAGGCCCATGTGGTGCTGGTGATCATATATCTACACAACACATAAAGGTCAAAATGAAAGCGAGAAAGGAATAATGAATTTAGTTAGCACTAACAGCAGGATAGAAAATAATGTATCTTATAAAAATGAAAGACCACATAAACCTTGTATAGAGCATTCACTTGCAAATGCAATTCAATTAATGGGGGATAGAGTTTGAGTGATAATAAACCAGTTTACAGTATAAGCATCAGATCAATTTGCTCATCTGGCTTTGCAAGTGATGGATGCTAACCAACCAAGCAGAAAATTTAACTGAAAACTATTCAAATGACCGGGAATGCAAAACAAAAGAGCAGAATGCGGCAATCTATAAAAGAAAGCAAACTTTGTAATCGGTGATACATGTACCAGGGTGAACACAAAAAATGGAAATCTCAAAGTAATATAAAGTTGGAGGAGGACCAAAAGAATATTGGCCTGATAAACAGCCCAAATGACAAGGAACCTTTCTAAACTCTTGGGCTACATATAAAATAAGGAGTTTAAAATTTAAATTTTTTTGGTCTTTGACAGGATATAATCACAGGCATATATGTGAAACTAATCCCTTGGGCAAGAGCTGCCCTCCTCAGAATGGAAACTCTAGGATTTACAGACTCCACTAACCCACCTCCATCGCAAATTGCAATAAACTAATAAAAAAACTTCGTACCCCATTGCCCAGAGACTCTTCGCTATGCGAAGGTATGGGGGAGGGATGTTGTACGCAGCCTTACCCTTGCATATGCAAAGAGGCTGTTTCCGGATTCGAACCCATGACCAACAAGTCACCAAGGCACAACTTTACCGCTGCACCAGGGCTCGCCCTCTGCAATAAACTAATGGTAATTTAAAATTGAAACTCAATCCACTGCACTATCAATGTATCAAAATTAAATCCAAACTTACAACATATAATTCAAAGCATTATATAAAAGGACAAATAGCGATGAATCCACAGTTTCCCCCAATACCACAAAATTCCAAACAACGACTTCGGCTTTCTATCCAATCATAACATCACCAAGTGCAGCTAATCACTAACTACTACGTTTAAGGAACATGAACACACAGAATCTATCCACCTTAATTATCAAGAAAGTTGGACTCAACCAATAAAGCAGCAACGCAAAAAGAAGATCTCACACTAGAATAACCAAGATACCATATGAAGCGACATCAACATTGAAATTCATCATTAAACCCAAATAATTGCTAAGCCATCTCAAAAATTAATGAATATTAAATAAATTATCCAACAACCACAAACAACGTCAAAAACCCACTCAAATTAAAATCCCTCAACATAACAAATTACCTCACTAACCCGAGCGCATTGCATGTTCCAGCTAACGGTTGCCCCAATTCAATTCAAACAAATATCAATTAAAATTAAAAGTTAGAGAGAGAGAGAGAGGAAGAAAAGTAAAAGTACAAACCTCAGCTTCGAGCTTGGCGATGTAAGCAATAAGCGCAGCTTTGTCTTTGTGCTTAATCGATTCCTCGTCGAAGCCAGCGTCACGGAGGCGCTTCCAGATCTGTTCGTCGGAGAGAGGGCTTCTCAAAACCCTAGAACCCGGCGTGATGGACAAGTGCTTCGAGGAAGAATTCGGAGTCGAAAGCTCCATCTCCGACTACTCCCAAACGCGATTCTTCAAAAATCACAAAACCCCTTTCCTTCCTTTCGCTTCTTGGAAACGCTTTCTTCTTCTACGAGTGTTGTCTTTCTCTTATTCTTCTTTTTTTTTTTTTGCTTTTGGGGAATTTTAATTTTGTGTTGTGTGTGTGCGACTTTGACAGATTGGAAGTGGAAGGAAAACGCACTTTACCACTCACATACACACTGAATAATGCTCGCTACTTTTCTTTCTTCTCGAGAGTGTGTTGGCGACGTGACGGAAGCTAAACGACTTCGTTTTGACATTTTTTAATTTGGAAATTGGTTTTTTCTTTTTTGAACGTTTGGATTAGAGGCGCCTTTTACTTTTAATCCAGAGTCGCGACTCGTGATGGAAAAGGAAGATACGATTACGAAGTGATATATTTTATTTTTGGAGGGAATAAATTTCTAATCTAATTAAATACGGTCGTGTGTGTAAATATGCATTATAGTTTTATATCTTTTCACTTTGAATAATAATAATAATAGTAATAATAATATAGTTATAGACAACTTTTCAAAATATTACATAGGATTGATCTGTTTGCAACTATTAAAATTGCAGAAAAATAATACTGTAATAGGTAACTTCTCAAAATATTACATGGGATTGATTTGTTTGCCAACTATTTAGAATTGCACGAAGAAAATTACAGAAGAATTTTGTGGCAATCACATTAATTATGTGCTTGATGTTAGATGAATGTGATTTGAAAAAGTAATTTTAACGTCACGTCATTTTTTTTGGAATATATTATCAATCTATTTATATATAATTTAATCGAGTCGAATAAAATTATTCACGACGATAAAAAAATTTCTCCAAATATTTAACGCAAACGTGTACCCAAGACTCCAACATGAGATATTTGTTTAATTTATTATTTATTATCCATCTATCTATTTATTATCATATATATATATATATATATATATATATATATATATATATATATATATATATATATATATATGTATGTATGTTATGTACTACTCAAATTCGGTAAGTTTTAGTAGTCAAGTCTACTAAATAATTCATATTTAGAGAATATGGTAGATTTAATAAAGGTAAGAGTGAAACTCTATATTCTAGTAGAAAGATAGAAATATCCTCTAAAATCATATATTATCTATTATTAGAAGAAAAAAATATCATATATTTTTCTATTTACATTATCTTAGAAAGAAAATTGAGATTTTACCATCTAATTTCACTTCTATAAAAAAGGATCATCAAGGTTCAAGTAAATCAATTCTAATTCAACCTACTTTCTAATACTTGCATACCTTTGCACCGCTAACTTAAGCATCAGAGTATCTTGACAAATACACTCCATCACTGTTTGTGGAGGAGCTCATAGAAGAACACTCCATAAGAAGGTTCTACTAAATTCGAAAAGAACATTTGGTGCTCGCCAAAGGATCGAAGGAAAACTTCTCCTTCGACCACTACATCATAAATGGTTGCGAACAACAATGACACTAACGCCATAATTCAAGGAAATCGACCACGTGAGCAGGAATCCACCGTAAAGGGATACCTGCCATGGGTGCCTCTGAAAAAAGGAGCCAAGCAAATGTGGTGAGCCCCTCACGTCAAGAGCTTGATGATCACTCGTTGATCATTGCCATGCAAAGAGAGATGCACTCCTTGAAGCAAAGAAACGTGCAAGAGATGAAAGACCTTTGAAAGGAGAACAACACTCTTAGATAGCAGTATTTGAAGCTTTAAGAGGACCAAAATGCAAACTCGGTTGCGACAGCGGCAACCCATGAGACCTATCCAGCTAGGATAGACGCTACTAATACAATGTGGCATGAAGGAACCCCCTTTGTCATGCAACCAATCCAAAGAGCATTAAACTCTAACACTCGATTGCATCCCTTTTTTTAAAAGGATTATGGAGGCACAACTCTTACCTGGATGCATTCGTCACACAAATGAATTTTTTCACGAATGATGCCATAATCATGTGTCGAGTGTTTTCTACAATGTTGAAGGGTGCAACACTACATTGGTATATTTGATTGCCGAAAAAACTCCATTGACTCATTCGCGATGCTTATCATGAATTTTAGAGCTCAAAACGCAACGAGCAGACCACATCATCTGACAGTTGTGGCATTCGCCAACATTAGGAAAGAAAAAGAAGAATCGCTTCACGATTTCATGGAGAGGTTCTCATCAGTCTCGATTCGTATTCGGAACTTGAACCTAGAAGTCACGCTCACTTCAATGATTATGGCACTGAAATCTGGTCCCATCTGAAATAGCCTATGTAAGAAACCACCTCAACGTTAGACGAGTTGAGAGCAAGGGCTGCTAGATTCATTCAGATGGAATAAATGACTAGGTTTAGATAGAATCTGTGTGGAGAATCCTTAAGGAGGCCAATGGATTGGAGGTGAAGATCAAGATCAGATGAAGTTGATGAAAATATAAAGCCAACAGACCACCTTGGTCCAAATTCAGCCACGACACTCCATTGATAAAAAGTCGAGGCTAAGTACTAAGGAAGCATGTAGTACCGAGTTAGTCTGGTTGTCGGCTAAGAATTGACCTCTACTTGGAGCAGACAAGTCCAAGTATTGTCGATATCTGTTAACATTTAAATTACATTAGGATTTGTGTAGGCCAAGTGTAACCAATCCCAATTGTAGTACTGAATCGAAACTCACGTAGTCTCCCAAGGGAGTAGAACAAGGATGAATATTTAAATTAAAACCTTTCGTATAAAGATATTTTTGTGTTTTTATATTTTGAACTACCCAAAACTAAAACTAATCAAAACAAAAAGTAAAAGATATATTTTTCTAAAAAGATTAATGTGTTGAAAATTTAATAACATAAATTAAAAGCAAAGGTAAGAAGTTACTCGTGGACGCGATAATAATTATAGACAGAAACAATAACATTGAGATGCTAAGATTGTACTTTGAATCCCCTATTTCTTGCAATTCGTCACACTTCTACATTGTTATATCGTTCATCCCCATTTTACTAATGTATTACATCCTTAATCCCTTAGGTGATAGACCCTAAATCACTTGCATTCATTCTCAATCCCTTGGCAAACCAACATAAGCAATCAACATTATCGTTTGGGAATTAGTGAGGGTTAAACCAAGATTATTCTATCCCTAGAGATAACCCCAATTAAGTATCCAATTCAGTGTGAGTTTCAACGAGACTCGTCAAAGTGCACGTCAATTCCTGGAATCATTTATGAGGTGTGCAAGCTCACAAAGCATTAAGTATAGAAGGCAAATAATGAACTCAAACAATATATTAATATGAGAAAATTACATCAAATAGGGTATGTTGGACCTTGTGGCCTCAATAATCTTAAGAGGGATAGGCTTAGAATGCAGAAGAAGCAATAACAATCAATTTAACAATATTCTTTAAACATGCAAGACACAATTGATTGCAACAAAATAAATAAGATAAGGGAAGAGAGAATGCAAACACAGTTTTATACTGGTTCGGCCACAACCCGTGCCTACGTCCAGTACTCAAGCAACCCACTTGAGATTTCCACTATCTTTGTAAAATCCATTACAAAATCTGAACCACACAGGGACAACCCATCCCTTGTGTTCAGGAATCCTTTACAACAAGAGACTTACAGTCTCTTGACCAATTTCATTGAATAAGGAGAATGGAAGAAGAATTCTCTCTTCAAGAGAAGAATATTACAATGAAGATCATGTAAGAATCCTTATTGATTTTGCAAGTGTTTGGTCAAGGATTTCTTTTGAGAGAGCATTTGACAATGAAGTTCTTTTGGAATCTCTCTCATTGTCTTTTGAGAGGATAAGACATTTTGGACCAACAAAACTCTCTCTTCAAATTCGTGTCCAAGTCACCTATTTATAGGCCTTTGATGGCCATTCACAAATCTAATGAAAAGATGTGACTGTTGGCAGATTTCTGAAAACTTTCCACTGGTAATCGATTACAATGTTTGTGTAATCGATTACACAGTTATAATTTGAAGGGTTATGACTTTTGAATTTGAATTTCCAAAGTTTCGTTGCTGGTAATCGATTACAGACATATGGTAATCGATTACATGTTGAAAATTCAAATTCAAAACCTTTTTCAACAGCTATTTCTCAACCCTGTCTTCTGGTAATCGATTACACTTCCTGGTAATCGATTACCAGAGCCTTGCTTGTCTTGAAAGCACTTTGTTTTAAGGCAAGGCTTGGTCTTTAGTGAATCTTGAAACAAGGCTTTGTTTGTTGAAGCATTCTTGAATTATTCTTGAAGCAAATGCTTATCATTTGAAGCAGCCTTGTGTGATTCTTCTTTGGCATCATCAAAATCATGTATACATACATTAAGAAGCTTCAGTACTTCTTTTTGGACTTCCTCTTCCATCATTGGGTTGAGTCTCCTTTATGGTTGTGCTACCGGTTTGAAGTCCTCTTCAAGATTGATGATGTGCATGCAAATGGATGGGCTTATTCCTTTGAGGTTGGAGATTTTTCATTCTAAGGCTTGCTTGTGCTTCTTTAGTACCTCCACTAGTCTTTTTACTTCCTCTTTGTGCGATATGCTACTAACGATGGTTGGTTTCTCATCCTCGCCCTCTAAAAAGACATATTTAATGTGAGGAGACAATGGCTTTAATTCCAAGATAGGTTTTTCTTTATTCAAGGTTCTTGGATCTTCTATTTTATTTTCCAACACTTCTTTTGAGGAATCTAGTTAATGGATGCATCCCCCTAGCTCTTCATTATACTCTAGTGTGAGATCTTCCATGATGTTGGTTAAAGCAAGCTCTAATGGTGTTGGTATTATGATTTGTGGAGTTTGTTCTTCTATTACTTCATCTGTTATATCCACCTTGAAGCAAACTCTTTTACCCTTGGGGTGCTTCATAGCTTCACGCACATCAAATGTGATCTCCTCATCATCCACTTGTAAAATGCATTCCTCTACAACATTGATGATGACATTAGTGGTATTCATGAATGGTCTTCCTAGAATAAAAGGGCAACAATGTCTTTTTTTGTATCCATGATGACAAAGTCCACTGGTATGGTGAACCTCCCAACTCATACAAGCACGTTCTCCATTATTCCAAGAGGAAATTTAATGCTATGGTCTGCTAGTTGTATCGTTATGTGTGTTGGTTTCATCGCTACCTTTCCAATTTTTTTTTAGCAGAGATAATGGCATTAGGATCCAAGATCAAGGAATGATCTTCCTACTGATAGATTCCCAATTGATATGGGAATGGTAAAACTAATGGGATCACCTAGCTTATTTGGATTCTCCAAGATGGCATTGCAATCCCTTTCAAGAGTCACTACGCCATAGTCTTTCAAACTCTTCTTCTTAGTTATGAGGTCTTTTAAGAGCTTTAAATATTTCGGCATCATGTCTATGGAATATTGGCATTGGTGAAAAGAATGGTGACATTGAGTTGCTTAATCAAGTCGATAAGCCTTCTATATCGCTGCTCCTTGTCTTGCTTTGTTGGTTTGCAAGGATACAGCTTCTCATGCGTAATTGCTTGTTTAGCTTCTTGCGTTAGTTGGCTCTTTCTCTTAATCAGCTTTCATGCTATTTCTTCAACTATCACATCCTCTTCTTGTATGTCTTCTTGTACTTTGTTGTCTACCTCCATGTCCTTTCTTACTGGTTCTTTAGTTGCTAACCCACTTGTTGTTGTTACAACATTGCAGTAAACCTTGTTGGTGTTTCCTTTATTTGCACCGCTAACTCCTTTACTTGATCTTTTAATGAATTTATTGCCTCCATGGTGTTCTTGAGGTTGGCGTAGGATGTGGTGCTAAAGTTGATTACAACTTCTTCTAATTTTGTAATGTGTTCTCTTTTGAATTTGGCTCCAATAGCGACTTCCTCCATACAATAAGAGGTATGGTGGTTACCTCCACACTCTTCACATGAGAGAATTGGTTGTTTTTACGGTATCAATAGTTGAAGTTGTTTTACTATGCTTTTGATTACATTTTCCATCATAGCTTTCATTTGTGTTTATTCTTTGAGGGATTCATCTTTGGTGTCTTCTTTGGAAACATCATTTGGAGAGGTGCGGTTGTAATCACAGCCTCGTTCACTAGCTGCTACATCTTCTATAATTTTCTATAGTTTGGTCGTGGTTCCATTGACATAGTATCTTCCTGCTAAAGCATTTAACATTCTTTTATATTCACCAGTTGTTCCTTTTATAAACACGGAGATTTGGGTGTAATCGGAGAAACCGTGGCAAGGACAACTCCTAAGTAAAGCTTTATACAACTCCTAAGTAAAGCTTTATACCTCTCCTATGCATCGAAGATAAACTCAAATGCCATTTGTCGGAAGATAGTTATCCTTTCCTTGATAGCTTTAATTTTTTTATTATGGAAAGAAATGTTTGAAGAACTTGTCTTTGATTTGCTCCCATGAGGTTAGACTATGATGTGGTTGAGAATTGAGCCATTCATGTGCACTTCCACCTAATGAAAAGGGAAAAAGTAGCATCTTGATGTGACTGTCTTTGATTCTGGGTATTCTTACTAATATACATATTTGTTGGAATCGCGTAAGGTAGATATGTTGTTTTTCAATGTTGGATCCCATAAATTGAGTGTTATGGAGAGTATTAATGATTTCGCTAGGAAGGTTTTTTTTATGTTCTCCCGTGTCCGATGGACGAATAGGTTCATTTATATTTATGCCTTCATGGGCTTCTAATTTGGCCATGGTTAGGTCTTCAACCATTTTTATAATTATGTGCAATACTAAAGAAAGAAATATTTATTATTTCTTTCTACAAAAGGGGTAAGTGATATTTTTGGACAATACCAGATAATAACTAAGTAGAAAATTATATAAATAATAAAGTATTTAGCCTAAAATTTTTTCAATCATAATTTTTTATTATTTTAGAAAAATAATATTTAAGAGATAAGAGGTAATATTAAACTATTAAAAATAGGCAATTTATTTTTTTTTCGAAAATCAATTGGAGGGGTTATAGATATATTTTTCCGAGAATTTTAATATTTAAAATGGAAAGAGAAAACTTTTGTTGAAAATTAAAAGATAAAAATAGGAAAATAAATCTAAAAAGATAAAAATACAAATCTATATTAAAAACTGAAATATATAATTATTTATTTTCAAAAAATTTATCAAAAAAGAGAAACTAAAATTTAATGCTGAAAATTAAAGATAAAATAAAAATTGAAATATATTTGTATAATTTTTTTAAAATTTATTTATCAAAATGAAAATAAAAGTAAGAAAAAATAAATGTTGAAATTCTAAAAATGAATTAGAAAGATAAATTCAAAATATAAATCTAAGATCAAGTAAGAAAACTGAGTTATATCTTTCGAGATATTTAAGTTAAAAAGAAAATAAAATAAAATGCTGAAAATTTAAAAAAGATAAATTGAAATGATAAATCAATTAAATCTAATAAGATAAAGGTAAAAGATAATATAAATAGCAACCTAATTAATAAAATCTAGAAAGACAATAGTTATGATAATTTCCTAATAAATTTAAAGATAACTACTTAATCTATGAATATAATTCCCTAAAAGATCATATAAAATGAAATCTAAAAGAATTTAATTTGAATTTCAAACAACTACTCCTGGGCAACGACGCTAAAAAATTGTTAACATTTTAATATGTTAAGATTTACGTCGGCCAAATGTAACCGAATTCCAATTGTAGTATTACACTGAAGCTCACGTCGTCTCCCAAGAGAATAGTACAAGGATGAATATTAAAATAAAAACTTTCAGATAAAGATTTTTGTGTTTTTATATTTTAAACTACCTAAAACTAAAACTAATCAAAACAGAAAATAAAAGATATATTTTTCTAGAGAGATTAATGTGCTGAAAATTTAATAACAGAAATTAAAAGAAAAAGTAAGAAGTTATTTGTTGACACAATAATAATTGTAGACGGAAACAATAACGTTGAGATGATAAGATTGTACTCGAAATCCCCCTATTTGTTGCAATTCCTCATACTCCTACGTCGTTATATCGTTCATCCCCAATTTATTAATGTATTTTATCCCTAATCCCTTAGGTTATAAACCCTAAATCACTTACCTTGATTCTCAATCCCTTGGAAAACCAACACAAGCAATTAACATTATCATTTGGGAATTAGTGAGGCTTAACCAAGATTATTATATCCCTAGAGATAACCCCAGTTAAATATCCCATTCAATTCGGGTTTCAACGAGACTTGTCAAAGTACACGTCAATTCCTAGAATCATCTATTAGGTGTGCAAGCTCACAAAGTATTAAGTATAGAAGGCAAATAATGAACTCAAACAATATATTAATGTGAGAAAATTACATCAAATAGGGTTCATTCCTTTGCACTTCTAGCTAAGAAAGAAACTAGTCACCCATGAAATACAAGAAGAGAGAGGAAAAAAGGGTTTTTCAGTGAAGGGTGATGTGTACAGGTGTTGTTTTTTGCTGCTGCATACGCCTCTCTATTTATATAATCATAGATGTGTTTAACAGAGACAAGTAATCTCCTTAATTTACAAAATAATATAATCTATACAAGGAAATTATCTCTTCACATGATACAATCTATTTTAATTGTTGCAATCATCTTCCAAGTGATTTTGTTTATTTATCTTCGAGTTATATCTATATAAGTATCTTTGTTTTGAATTAATTTAGTTTTTGGATGCATTGTCTAGTGCATTCCTCACTTAAGTGAGTTATCTTTTGAAAAATTTCATCTTCTCCTCTGTTTGAGCTGGCCTGAGTGCCCTATACCCTGCTTGAGCGATGCTACCTTGTAAAATTGCCCTATTTTTCTGTAACAACTCACAAAATCACTTGAAAAACTTCTAAAATCATAATTCCTATCTAAATTATATTAAAAACTGAAAATATAACGAATTTGATTCAAAACAAGGACTAAAGTATATGAAAGTATCAAATAAACGTCTCAAATTGCATATGAAATTATGGTAAATTTGACGTTTATCAATATCACCGAGTCACCAGTCATAACACTGAATATTGCACTACTCTTAAGGATAAAATAGAAAAATTGATCCAAAAGGGGCACCTACATAAGTTTGTCAAAGATCCATCATGTGATCAGGACTATGATAGGGAGAGAGACAAAAGCCAAGAACATAGTAGGACCTGTGAGACAATAGAAACATGGTGTTTGGACAAAAATCCTTCACCTGAAACTCATTTGACATGTAATCAACTCATTAGCTAGAGAATTTGTAAAGGGAGGAAGTTCAAACTCGGCACGAAAGCATTATGTTCCAGCCTTAAGTTTGTGAACTCAGTTGCAGCTAAAAAAAAGGTCACAAGGAGCCTACCCCCAACCACTTTCACATACGAGAATTTTGAGGAAATAAATTGATGTCACAATGATCCCATGGTGGTCAAGATAGAGGTTGCTACCTTCTTCATATGCAAAGTTTTACTTGATAATTGGAGCTCAGTTGATGTCCTGTACTGGTCAACCTTTATACAATTAGGCATACCAGAAAACCAGATTAAGCCATTCCTAGAGAAACTCATAGGTTTCGTAGGAAAGACAACGAACATGATAAGATATGTGCACTTGTTAACCACTTTTCTAGATGAAAAGAGGTCAAAGTCCATCAGGATAAAGTACTTCCTAGTTAACGCCTTGACTTCTTATAATATATTGTTAGGACGTCTTTCACTCAACGAGTGAGGGGCCATCGTTTCAACTCTACATTTGGTGATGAAATTCCCGAGTGACGATGGGAAGATTATCATTGTTAGAGTTGATCAAATGACTGCAATAGAATGTTATGTTGTAAGCCTCAGGATGGCGAAGCCTAAAGTACAACTGGTAGCATGCATCTCTCTCAACTACAACCTAGGAGAAGCCAAACTCGAACCAAGAGAGGCAAAACCAAAAGTAGATCCCGCTAAAGAAGTAAAGCTTTTCTAACTCGGCAAAGAGTCATTTGAGTGCACCAAACTCGAATACCAAATGAGTAGGGAAATAAAAGAATCTGTAGCCCAAGTATTGACAAAGAATGCATACATTATGCACAATTAGCACCGGACATGCCAAGAATCGACCTGTCGCACAAAGAAAAAGGAAACTCCTAGGTTATAGGCTAGCCATTTGTCTGGAGGCTAGACTAGTCACACAAAGAAAAAGGAAACTCGACCCTAAAAATGGGAAAGTAGTGGATGAAGAAGCAAGGAAACTTCGAAGCACATGATTAATTGGAGAAATGTAATACAACATGTGGCTAGCCAATATGGTAATGGTAAAGAAATCCAATGGGAAATGGAGGATGTGCACCAACTACACAGACCTAAGCAAAACTTGCCCCAAAGACTCATATCCCAATCCAAGTATTGATCGCCTAGTTGATTGAGCATCCAGATATAATTAGATCATGATGTTTAAGCAGGATGGGGAGAAAACTATATTCATGACTAATATGACTAACGGATGCTATTCAATTATGCCATTCAATCTTAAGAATGTCAAAGCAACTTATCAGAGGCTAATAAATAAGATATTTATGAACCATCTTGGGAAGAACTTAGAAGTCTATGTAGATGACATGGTGGTTAAAAGCACAAGCACCACTTCTCACGCAGAGGAATAAGAAAAAATCTTTGCAGAAATAAGAAAGTACAACATGTGGGTAAACCTAAAAAAATGCATATTTGGAGTACAAGGAGGAAAATTTCTTCACTTTTTGCTTACCCACAGAGGGATTGAGGCCAACTTGGAGAAGTGTGTAGCCATTATTGAAATGAGAAGGCCAAACACTCTAAAAGAAGTGCAAACAAGGAATGTGAAGCCCATTTTTTCAGAAACTCAAAGAGTTCATCGCCTCACCACCCATCCTCACCAGACCTTAACTAGGTAAAGATCTGATCTTATACTTAGCATTATTAAAGCATGCTATAAGTTTCATAATCGTAGTAAAGGAAGAAAAACAATAAAAATCCAACTTACAATGTCAGTTAAGTCCTCAAAGATGGTGAGACTCAGTATTAAATGATTAAGAAGTTAGACTTAGTTGTAGTCATTGCTGCTAAAATACTAAAACCATATTTCCAAATTCATTAGATAGTAGTTCAAATTGATCACCTAATTTGAACAATCCTGAAGAAACCAAAACTTACAGGCCAAATGATAGCTTAGTCTATTGAGCTATTAGAATTTGGGATCAAGTTTGAACCAAGGGGGCAAATGAGAGCTCAATGCCTAACAGACTTCGTTGTCGAATTGACAACCACTACAAAAGCAAAGTCATTATAGTGGAAGTTGTATATAGATGGTGCATCAAATGAAAAAGGCAGTGGGGCTGGAGTCATTTTAGAAAGCCCAGTTGAAGTAATCTTAAAAAAATCCATGTAGTTCAAGTTCTAAATAACAAACAACCAAGTCAAGTACAAAGCCTTCCTAGCTTGCCTAAAATTTGTAAAAGAAGTAAAAGCCAAGCACTTGAAGTGTTGGAGTGACTCCAAACTTGTCATTGGTCATCTGAATAAAGACTATTAGACTAAGGATCCTTAGATGACAAGGTACTACCACATGGCTACCTAGCTTAAGGAGGCCTTCACCAAGTTTGAGCTTTGACACACTGTAAGAGAAAACAATGAAAGAGTCAACTTATTGTCAAAACTCACCAATACAAAGAAGAAAGGTCAATACATAACAGTTATCCAAGTAACAATCTTCAAACCAAGCCTGGATAAGGCAATAACGAGCATAACTCCCATTGATTAGGAGTGGATGATTGAGATTTGAGACTTCTTGGAAAAAGGCTCACTCCTGAAAAATCCAACAACAACAAGAAAGCTTAAGAGAAATTCCAACTATTATGTTATAAAGAGAGGATACCTATACAGAATAGGCTCCATATTTTATTTGTTGAAATGCCTAACTCGGGATCAGGCCAAGTACGCGATGCATAAAAGGATTTACGAAATGCATTAGTGATCTCGGTCTATGCCGACCCAAGTATTGGGGTCGGATACTACTGGCCAACAATGAGAAAAGACTACACAGAATTTGTGAAGAAATATGAAGAATGCCAAAAAATTTGGCAACATATCTCATCTGCCAACAGAAGAATTAAACAACATAGTGGCTCCATGGCCCTTTGCCCCTTGGGGAGTAGACATACTTGGACGTTTTTCCCCTGCAAAAGAACAATTAAATTTTCTCCTAGTTGGCATTGATCACTTCGTAAAATGGATTGAGGTTGAGCCCGTAGCAACCATCTCAACAACAAATTTCCAAAAATTAATTTGAAAAAACATTGTTTGTTGTTTTGGAATTCCAAACACTTTAATCTTTGATAATGGAAAGCAGTTCATCAACAAAGGAGTTGAGGAGTTCCTTGCAAATCTAGGAATAAAAAATAGATCAACTTCAATGGAACACCCACAAAGAAATTGACAAACTAAAGCTGTTAACAAGGCCATACTCGAAGAACTGAAAAATCAAGTCGGAAAGGCCAAAACGCAACTGGGCCAAATGCC
Organism: Glycine max; assembly: GCF_000004515.6. Lineage (NCBI taxonomy): Eukaryota > Viridiplantae > Streptophyta > Magnoliopsida > Fabales > Fabaceae > Glycine > Glycine max. The sequence continues at coordinate 29,031,335 of NC_038241.2, forward strand.
ATGATACCAGTAAAAGTCAGAGAACATTCCTTACTATCCTTTAGGCTTATCATTGCTCTCCACAGTTGACAATGGGTGAGACCCCTTTTCGACCCTCGTATGGGTCAAATGCCATGATACCAGTAAAAGTCAGAGAACCTTCCATCCAAAGCATAAACTTCACAAAAGAAGAAAATAATGAGATGATTAGTGATGCACTCGACCTAGCCAAAGAGAGCATCAAAGAAGTTCACATGAGAGTCGAGTTGTACCATAGAATAGATGAAAAAAGATACAAAAGTCGGGTCAAGCCAAGAAACTTCTAGGCGGGCGACTTGGTACTAAGAAAATACAAAGAAGCCCAGAAAGATGCTAGAGAAGGCAAGTTAGCTGCAAATTGGGAAGGACCTTTCAAAATTAATGAATCACTCACGAACGTGACCTACCAACTAGAGCATTTATTCGACAAGAAGATTCCAAGAACTTGGAACATCACTCACCTCAAGTTTTACTATAGTTAAACTTGTAAGTGGTGATGCACTACTTTTCCTACTTTAACATTTTTCCCCTGAGGTTTTTTGTTGGAGGTTTTAATGAGGCATACCCAAATTTTACATTGAATAAAAGTTTGGTTTGCAACGTTGTTGACTTGTTTGATCTGAGTAGACCAATTGGTTTCTATGACTAAAGACCCAATACGGGGCATATATAAGGCCAAATAAGGATTTGGCTTACTAATAGACTAACATCTGCAGTCGAATAGAAATAGACTGCAAATAACTTAGTTATTTGGCTAAATGAATACCAAAAAGACTAGGTTACTCGACTAAGAATAGACCGAAGATAAATAAGTTAATTTGCTAAGAATAGACCAAAGAAAGGCAAAAGTTACTCCGCTAAAATTAGACTAATGTACTTGGCTAAAAATAGACTAAGTTACTTAGCTAAAAATCAAGACCGAAACCAAACTAAGAAATTGGGCAAAATTCATTAGACCAATAAAAATTGGCTAAATACGTTAAAGTGATTGTATTACTGAGTAGTTCCTAATTAAGAATTAGAGAATGAAAAAGGAATAAAAATCGAATACAACACTTGATGAATGAAAAAGCGTTGATAGATATATTAATCAAAAGATGAACCCCATTAGATAGGTCGGGTCCAAGCCATTACAAAAGAGAAATAAAAAACAAGTTAAACTTAAGCTGACTTGGTTAGCGCTCATCTGCATACATTTAAGCTTCATTGACCAATTCCCCTTGGTGATTGACATCCTTGTTGACATCAAAAAGGGTAAGGCTAACATCCATAAAAAAGAACTTGACCTAACAAATAGCCTTCTTAAAGCCAGCTTCTTGAGTCTTCAAGATCTTAGCTTTGTCATCACTGAGATCAGTCCTCAATTACTCATCAACCTTTTCAACATTCACCTTAAGGAGAACAAACTCCTTGTTGAGGCACTTAATCTCTTTTTGGAGAGCTTTGGCTGAATCTTCCACAATAGCCAGCTTGACCTTCAAAGTCTCCTCCCAGGTCTCAACTTTCTTTAACTTAGTTTCTGTATCCTCAACAGACTTCTAGGAATCCTTGGTTGACTACAATAATGTTTCATTAGCCTTGGTAGCATTGGCTAAAGCTTTTTCATCCTTGGAACAATCAGCAAGAGCCTTCTAAGACTCAACGTCTACCCAGAATTCAGCGATCCTTTAAGTTCGTGCTTGGAAACATGTAATGGAATCCATAGACGTTTGGGGGCCTACTTCCCTTAGTATGTCTCAGTCCAATTGGCTAAGCATAGAAGTTGGATGAGAGCACGGGGATTAAAATCCTTACCGCATAGAGAAGAGACCTCTTTCCTTCATGGATAGAAAAGCAGGGTGATGCTCAACAGTGGAAGGAGTAACAATCAACACCAGCTCCACCCTTTCCCTTTTTGAAGGGCCATCGCCTTGAGGACTTGGACTCACCTTCTTGGTGGCACCCAGGCTTATGGGAGAAGGAGGAGGAACCCAGTTGTCTTCAACTTGGGCATGCTTCTTGCCCTTGGCCTTCCAGCTTGAGCCTCGACAACTTTAACTTTTTCAACCTTGTTGCCCTGAGCCTTTTTGACAGATTTGTAGTTAAACTTAGCCATAATCACTGAAAAAAGAAAAGCAAGGTTATAAGTAGGCAGAAAAGAAAGAAAAATAAAAAACATAGTAAAGAAAACTCATGATCCAAGTTTAAGTTCAGAGTCTTGGAGAAAGGGAGATCCAGCAAAGTCTTACAATGAATACCTTTTCAAAACCTATAAAGTATAGTCATATCATTTTGATTAGAAGGAGACATATATGGAAAATGTCTCTGAATATCCTTATTAGGGGAAGGGGTCCAATAGAAAGGAAATTGAGGGTCCCCTTGCCAAGGAAAATAAATTGGCTTCGCCTCAACTCTAGGGCACACTTGGAAGAAGTGGCCCTCGAAATCCTTGTAAGAAAAGGTGAAAGGACCAATCACAACCATACTAGGAATACCGGTAAAGGATACCCAATCGTCCTTTTTATTTTGTTTTACATTATAGTGATGAAAAAATTTGGGAGCAATGGGGGTGATGAAAAATTCATCACATAACACCCTAAGGCACACAAGGCCGCTTAAGCATTCAGATGTAACTGGGAGAGGACCCTGTTTAACTCCTTCAAGACGTTAACCTCAAACTTGTCGAAAAGGGACAATAAGGTGAAGATGAGAGAAAAAATGGAATACATATACATTAAGGGAGTCTCATCTAGAGAGGCACGCATAAAGACACACTCATCCTTTGAGCAAAAATCAATGACCATCAAGTCAGAATGATTAATGTGACAAAACTCAATGGATTCGAGGAATTCGATTATAGACTCATAAGTTAAAAAACTAGTTGAGTATGAATTAACCTCCCTATGAATCTAGGTATAACCCGAAAGGACAGGGAGGAAAAACCTTCCAAATCTTACTAGGTTTTCTAGGTGGAAGAGGAGAAGGAAAAATGGAAGGACAAGGCGCTATGATGTGCACATCAGTGGCCTCTAAGTCCAAATTAATTACATTGGGAGGAGGTTTCGAAAATGGAGACTCAGCCTCATCCTCCCTAAGATTCTCTCGCACGTTGGAGTTAGGATGAAGCCCCCCTTCTGGCTTCAATAGCAACGACACCACCAACAAGGGTAGTGACATCGACATTAGCAGAAGCCACACCACCAACAAGGACGATGTTACTAGCAGGAATGCTGGAAACACGATCACTAGCAACGTTGTAGTCGTCATGATGGTGAGAGGGAGCGCTATTGGAAGTTTCCCCTATGGGGCACACTTTTGGCAAAAAGATATCTCCTAAAATTAAATATATAATATTAAAGGAAACATAAGACAAAATCATATATTTTCCTATTTACATTATCTTAGAAGAGAAATTGAGATCTTATAATCTAATTTCACTTTATAAACAAGGATCATAAAGGTTCAAGTAAACAAACTCTAATGCAACCTACTTTTTGATACTTGCATACCTCTAGATCGCTAACTTGGGCATTGGAGTGTCTTGGCAAGTACACTCCACCATTATTCGTGGAGGAACTCATGGAGGAATGTTGTCATGAAAAGGTTATATATATATATATATATATATATATATATATATATATATATATATGAATTTTTTTTCTATAAGATGATGTTACGTAACAAACCATATTCACTTCCTCCAAAAAAATATTAAATGAAATTATTTTATTTTTAATTCAAACAAATATAATTAACAATTAAATGCAATCAATTATCATTAATATAATAGATTCATGTTAATAAATTAAATAAAAAATAGATTGATGTTAATAAATTTATTATAATAAACTAATTATCAATCAAATATTAATGCATAAATTAGTTTGATCTTGTATTTCACCAATAGATATATATATATATATATATATATATATATATATATATATATATATATATATATATATATATATATATATATGAAAAATATGCATTACTTATAAAATTGTATATATGTCATGAGTTATGTAAAAGAATATATATAAAAGAATTGATAACCATGCTATATGAAAAGAATATCCAATACTAATAAATTGGTGTTTGATTGATAATCAATTGATACATTTGAATATATTCAATTTCAAAATTTATTAAAAAAAATTTATTGTCAAAATTTAATATAATCTCTCTCCTATTTTTAGTTTCATTTACATTCCAACAAAAATTTGGTAGGAATATATAATCAATATTTGTTCTAATTAAATATGTATCTTAAATTCTAAAAAACTTTTAACAATTCTTATTATAATAAATTAAATTTTCAATCCATTAATATAATTATCAATTTAACATATAATTTTTGTTAATATTTTTATTTATGCTCAACCCTTTAATTAAAAAATTTATCAAATATATTTATCATTTAATTAAAAATATTATGAAAAATAAATATATAATAAATTCTTTCATTTTTAGTTTTAATTTTTTTATTCTTATATATTAAAATCAAAACCATGCATCATAATTACTTAACTGCCTAAAAAAATTACTGAATTAAAACAAATCTATTTTCTGATAATTATATTCTAATTTGGTAATGTGTGTATAAAATAAAACTATATTACACGAAAATAAAATTATTTTATTTTTAATGATATATATTTTAGGAAAAAATTATAATTAAAATGAGACTAATCAAAATAAAATGAATATCATAAAATCAATATTTTTATGGGATAATTATTTTTGTTAACAATTTATAGAAAATTTAGAAAATATTTTTGGACATATTTTAAATTTAAATTTAAATAATTACTATTCCGAAATAATTTTTTATAAAATTTATTTTCAAAAACATAATTGAAAAGGATTTTTTTTAAATATTTAAATAAAATAAATTTCGGAATAATTTTTTTTATTATGACCTAAAAAAATTTTAATTTGGAAATATAATATGTAACAATAAAAATATTTTAAAATTAAGATAATTTTTAAAATCTCCATTCCTTTCTATATGCTACGTTTCCTCCCTCTCTTGTATATCTGTTTTTTTTTTCCTCCTTTTATTGTCACTTTCCTTTATTTTTGCATAACATTGCATAAACCATTTCTGATTTCTTTTCCTTTTTTATTTTCAATTTTAAAGGTGTGACAAAGGGTGTTGTTTGTCCCTCTACTTCTCCTTTGCCATCTTAACAAAAATTGAGCTCTTAACAATTTAGCTGGAAGCAACCAACTAATTAAATGGAGAAATTAAAACAAAACCAACATATTTAATTCATTTAATTTAAAAATTTATTATAAAAGAAGGTTTTGCCACATGAACAAATATTACTATTTTATGAAGATTAGTATCAACAAAATCATTATGTACATTGTACCAATAACACACGTACCAAAACAAATAAAAAATGAATTAAATCAACTTTTTTAAAAAGAACGTAAAAAAGGAGAATGTAAGACGTCCATATTGAAGGAAATCTTACCTAATTTGTAAAGTTTAGGCTTGAGATGTCCATTTTGGACGTGAGAAAGTTGTGCTCAAAATCCCACATCAACCAATGTCTCCTGACATGACTAAAATCATATATATGAGTAAAGAACAATTCATACTTTATAAATCAATTTTGTGAAATTGAATTAAATTCAAATTCAAATTCTAAAAAAAATTACTTGCAAGTGTAAACCCATGACCAAAACCTAAGAATTTTTTTAATTTAGAATATCTCCTAGTCAAAAAGTAAAGACTAATAAGATAATCCAAACCTCTGGAGGTATTAAAATTCATTTAAATCAGTACCTTCTCCTGCTAAATAATCCAAGCCTAGTAATATTTGAGTCGTCTCTCCTTTACATGCCTTCTTCTATAGCTTCTACAGTCTTTTATAAATTAAGGACTGTACAATGTCCATCTACTAGTATTAGAACCTGTGCAACAAACGGGCCATTATTTTGGAATGATTAATCACATAATGATATTTAGATGAAATAATTTGGATATGAAGCTAAACCTGATGTTCACGTACATTAGACCTATAAAAATAGCATTGCGAAACCAACACATTGTTTATGCAAACACATTGTCTATAGTATTAGAAAATTTGATGTCTTCTCTTGAGTACCAGAAAAATTACATTTTGCTGATGAGTCATAGCCACAAAGCCCTCACTTTCAAATGATATAAGATTAATCCCACACCACAGAAGTTATTCAAATAAAGTGTACATGCTTAAGAAGATAAGATTACAAAGTGGTGGAAACACTTCAGGAGCCCTAAAACATGAGCAAAACATAACCATCAAGCAAAGACATATAATAACTGCTCCGAATTCAACAAAAAAAATGCTATGAAAATCATTGGTTGAAAAACAGGGAGAGAAAAAAAAAATGGATGAAAAAGAGAAATAAGGGAGAGAAAAGGAATGTGACTGGTTTCACTTCAAAACAGGGAGATACTATATAGGGATTTCAAATCCAAATCAAATTCAAAACACTCTTACCCTCTTGCCCGCATGTTGTGATGTGTTGAAGATATATCTTCTTTCTTTTTCATATGGAAAATGCAGTATGTGAGAAACCCTCAATTTCTGCCAAACTTCCATTTTGGTTATGCATTAACCCCCAATTCCTTTTTTGTAGAATTTTGCTAATCTTGTTCTTGTCTATTTCATGTTAGTATTTAAAAAGCCTTTAGTTTGTTCCTAATTTTGTTACCTTGGTTGTGACCTCAAGAGCATGTCTCTTTTCCTGTCCCACAATTAAATTGAGCCATATCAATTTAAAAGAGTCACATCAGATTTTCTCCTTGTTTTTGTATCATGTGTATAACCTGTGAAGTCTGGATATGTGAAAAAAGGAAAAGTATCAGTGTCGCACCCGTATCCGACACCGATACTCCACGGATACGGCTGGATACGTATCCTAGGAGTATCCAATTTTTTTTTTAAATACAAGATAGGGCTTCCTAAGGCTATACACGACTTCAATACGACTCCAATACGGCTCCGATATGGCTACAACGTTTAACCCTTTTTTTTATGATTTTTTAAACACGGAAGCTTTATTATTTCACAAAACCCCTTTGCTTCTCTTCTTCTCCACGCTTACGAAGCTCAAACCCATTTTCTTTTCTTCTCTACACTACGTGACAACTGAAAACAAAGCTGCAAAGTGATTCTCTTTCGCGTTGATGTGGTTCTACTTCCTCGTTGATGGTTTTGCAAGCCATCTTCAATGGTGCCTTCTTCTCGACGACGGGTTCTTCTTCAATAGCTCTCTTCATTGGCAGTTCTGCAAGCACTCTTGTTGCCGTCAATTCTCGTCATCATCGGTTCCCATCATTGTTGTTTCTTGTTTGTGGGTGTGTTTGTTGTGCTGTGAAAGATGTCTCGTATAACATAAATATTTTCATCTTCGAAATATCAAGATGACCATGCTCCATTGTGGTCATTTGTTACAATAAAGGAAAAGATAGGAGATGGGGGTGGTAATAGGCTGTGGAGTTGTAATTTTTGTGAAAAAGTTGTCAAAAGTTCATACTCTAGGGTTAAAGCACATTTGCTTAGAATTTGTGGTAGTGGAATTGCTACTTGTCCAAAAGTTACTGATGCATATTTGGTTGATTTGAGGAGGGTTTGTGAAGAGGCTGAAAACATATTAAAGTCTAAGAATGTTCCTTTACCTACTGACAAAAGGACTCCAACACCACCAACATTACCACCAAAAAGAAGAAAATCAAGCAATATAGAGAATGCATTTAATATTGAGGATAGGAATCATCTTAGAGCAGAGATAGCAAGGATGTTTTATTCTGCCGGCTTGTCATTCCATCTTGCTAGAAATCCACATTTTGTTAGTTCTTATTCATTTACTGCTAACTGTAATCTAAGTGGATTTCTTCCTCCTAGTTATAACACATTGAGAACTAGTCTTTTACAGCAAGAGAGGTCTCATATTGAAAGGTTGCTTCAACCTATCAAATCTTTGTGGAGTTTAAAAGGAGTTACATTGGTTGTAGATGGTTGGACAGATGCTCAAAGAAGACCTTTGATAAAATTCATGGCTATATCTGAAGAAGGACCTATGTTTTTAAAGGCCATTGATGGGTCCAAGGAGTACAAGGACAAACATTACAAGTTTGACTTATTAAAGGATGTAATCAAGGAGGTAGGGCCACAAAATGTAGTCCAAGTCATAACTGATAATGCTCTTGTTTGTAAGGCAGCTGGGTTATTGATAGAAGCTGAATTTCCTCATATTTTTTGGATCCCTTGTGTGGTTCATACTTTGAATCTTGGGTGAAAAACATTTGTGCTGCAAAGAATGTTGATGGTAATGAGAATGTCTTCAATGAATGTGGGTGGATTGCTGAAGTAATTGGCGATGCTTCTTTTATCAAGGTTTTCATCATGACTCATTCAATGAGATTAGCAATTTTTAATGAGTTTTCTTCTCTTAAATTGCTTTCAATTGCTGAAACTCATTTTGCCTCTATGATAGTCATGTTAAAAAGATTAAAATTGTTGAAACGTTATTTGCAAAATATGGTCATTAGTGATCATTGGAATAGTTATAGAGAAGATGATGTCAGAAAAGCTGCACATGTAAAAGAGTTGATTTTGAATGATATATGGCGGGATAAAGTTGATTACATCCTTTCTTTCATGGATCCTATATATAGCATGATTAGAATATGTGACACCGATGCTTCTAATCTTCACTTAGTGTATGAAATGTGGGATTCTATGATAGAAAAGGTGAAGACAACCATCTATAGGCATGATGAACTAGAAAATGAAGTTTCTAGTTTCTTTGAAGTTATTCATGAAATACTTAATTCTAGGTGGAGTAAGAGTTGTAATCCACTTCATTGCTAAGCTCATTCTCTAAATCCAAGGTAATATTTTTATATCAATTTTTCAATAATGTGTATGGCTTAGCTTAACTCTTTCTCAACCATAGTATGACTAAAATGTATACATATATTTTTTTTATAGGTACTATAGTGATAATTGGCTTAATGAGGTTCCAAATAGGGTTCCTCCTCATAGAGATGATGAACTTTCTAGCCAAAGGAATAAATGTCTTAAGAGATATTTTCCACATGTTAATGTTAGGACAAAAGTTTATGAAGAATTCTCTAAATTCTCATCTTGTGCGGGTGACTTTGGTTCATTTGATTCAATTGAGGATAGATGGGCATTAGATCCAAAAACTTGGTGGGTGATGCATGGATCCTCTACACCTATACTTCAAAAGCTTGCTTTAAAGCTTCTAGTGCAGCCATGTTCTTCCTCATGCTATGAGAGGAATTGGAGTACATACTCCTTTATTCATTCTTTGAAGAGAAACAAAATGGATCCAAAGAGGGTTGAAGATTTGGTTTTTGTGCACTCTAATCTTAGGCTTTTGTCTAGAAAAGAGGAAGGGTATAAAAAAGGAGAGACAAGATTGTGGGACATTAATGGAGATGCGCATGATCCCCTTGATGATAGTGCTGGAGTTCTTGAAATGACAAATTTATCTCTTGATGAGCCAGATTTAGAAGCTATGCTTTTCTTAGATGATGGCAATGGAGGAGAAGAAAATGAAACAATTAGAGTTTGACAATAATTTAGTAATTTCTAACTAGTAATGATACTTTGATATAGGCTATTGTATAAAGCCAATACTTATATGAAAGCTGTATTTTTTGATGTGAAATAGGGTAGAAACTGTATTTTTTGCTTATGATCACAAGTATGTCTTTTTGTAAATTGTGATCATTATATGAAAGCTATAAATTAATGACAAATGAATGAATGATCAAAGTATTATAGGTATTTGATGTGATTCAGTCTCACAATTTGTTTGTTTTTGTTGACTAATTGATATGGTATTATAGTCTCACAATTTGTCAGTGTCACTATCTCTTTTGTGGCTGAGGAAGACGCCCTTAATGGAGCCTGTCCTACAGAAGAGAAGAGTGATTGCTTGGAAGCAGGTCCAACTATGAATTCTAAATTAAAATAATTAATACCACATGAAGGTATCATTTTCTGGTCAGACATAGGTGAAAATGTCCTGTCAAAAATCAAATTTAGTTGGTACTCATTGAGTCTGTAATATCGTGTCATTTTTTGATTCTAATGATTCTTTCTCTGGCTTTGTCTAGTGACAGGAGATGAAACCAACATAGCATTGGATCCTTTATTCATGTTTGTTTTCCATTTGGGTGTTAATGGTGCAGCTATTGCTCATGTTATAAATCTTAGGTTTTCTTGATTTGATGATGATTTATGTTATTTGTTGTTTTACGAAGCTGAATAAGGATTTTTTTTTTATTTTGGATTTATCTAAATGGATAATATGTGCCTGCCATTGTCACTCTATGGCAACTAACTTTGTTGAATTTACACTAATTTATCTTAATGGACAGATAAACTTGTTTTGATTTCATTTAGTGGACATATAAACTCGTATCTAGGCTTCCTGATTCAAGTGGAGCTGGAATACGCAATGAAACCGGCTCGCATATGGTATTAATCAAAGAGCCTAGTTCTGTCTTGTTTTTCTTGATCTTCAATTGGTTTATGGTAGATGGTTAGAGGGTGTCTGTGTTACAGTTCTTATAGATGCAACTAAATTAACACCAGAGTTTTAAATTTGGGTCGCAGTGGCAATTTCATTGCTACCATATGGGACTGAATTAATCGTGAATTGAATATGTATCAAGTAATGACTTGCTGCTGAATTGAGCTACAAGGTGGAATGAATCAAGTGGGTAAATTGGCTATCCTGCCATGAATTTGGCAAATTTATATTAGATTACTTGATTAACTATATATTATGTATACTACTATGCTGTAATGGAATGGAGGCACAATTGCTGTTATCAGTGTTATGAAATGCAATTCAAAATCATGTCATGATAATGATTTGGTTTCTAAATTCTATCTCTGAAATAAGTTTTTCTGTTGTGTATCCTCTGTTTTGTTTTACTTTATTTTTGCTTTTTTTTCATGAATTGCTTCCTTTTGTGTTCACATTTTTCATATTTTTACTTCTGTTTTGAACATGCAGCTTCATATCAGAATTATAAATCTCAAGGCTCACAGAACAAGAATGATCCAAATAATACAACTGTGCGCATTTCTTTGCAATATAGAAATGTTTGCTTTCCAACTTGTTTGTGACATGAATCTTAATTGCAAATTTTTGTTGGCGATTTGGACCCTAATGTCATTGATGATCACCTGAGACAAGTTTTCATCCAGTATGGTGAATTAATTCATGTGAAGATTCCAGCTCACAAGCGATGTGGATTTGTCCAATTTGCAGACAGGTAATAAAACCTCTCCTATATCAAACATGTGTGATAGCATTTTCTAGTCTAGGCAACATTAATATTATGTCCTGATTTTTCATGTTTTATTTTTTAATATTAATTTGAAGCTATTCCAATGAAAAATCTAACTGTTCTAGACAAAAAATCCAAAACTATATATAACTTTTTATATATTTTATTAACGTATTCAAGACGTATCGTATCTTTAATTTTAAAAATTTGCCGTATCTCCATATCTGTGTCGTATCTAGGCTTCATAGTGTATAACTGTAGTGTAGAGGCTGGAAAAAAATGTCCCTTTAAGCAAATGGAAAAATGTTACATCTTTCTCATCAGTCACCGCCCATGCACTGCATAGCCAGAGATATGGGAATCGGATCTGCAATCTTGTGATACCTTCAAAATTGGACCATTGAAAGTGTAACATTTCGGAATTTGGTTTTGGAAACGTTTGGGTTGGGAGGAATCAGATCTGCAGTCCTATGATACCTGTAAAATTGCAAAATTGATGCTAGAAATTGTGTATTTAAAGGATGAAGGAAGAGTTAATGCAGCACCGATAATGGAGAAACAAAGAAATTGGTTATAATTTGGTAACGAAATTAAAATGTTTTAAAAGAAGAAAATTTGAGGTGACTTTTTTTAATTGACACGGCTTAATTTAATTGGTGGGACACGAAAGAAGCCAGCTTCTTGGGACAGGTGATTTCAATCCGAAAACTTGATGTTCACACGCGTGGACACACACGTGTGTTGTGTCTCTGTGTATATTGTCCTGAACAATTACAAAACCAAACAAGAACAAAGGTTTCTCAGACTGAACAAACGTGTTTTACTGAGCTATACATAACAGTGGTGAAGCAAACAGTAGAAAGATTATGTTACATATCAAACATAGCTTTATTTTTCTGGTGGTAGTCACTGATCCAACCTTCTATTAGCTTTATCTCAGTCTCCCTCTGCTCTACCAACCAATCAGGATCATTTTTTGTTGAAGAACGTAAATCTATGTGGTGTGCACCCGAGGAATGGTTCAAGAAAAAAATGAATTAACTTCTTTCATCAATCAATGTTAGCAACATGCTCGAGAGTTTTAGGGACTCACTATTCACTCTGGTTTAAAAGTTATGTAAAGAAGTTGCATGTAGTTATACTCAATAAACCAAAACAAATGTAGCTTATACCAATGGCACATATAGGAGAATAATAGCAATAATTTTAGACAAGAGAATAGACTAAGCTCTTTACAGCAGAATCCTAACAAATTCAAAATAATCAAATGCTTTACCTTCTTCAGTGACAAGTGAAACCACACTTTCAGATATATTCTGCAAAATGCTGTAACGGAAACAATTTGCATATTAGAAACTGTCCAAGGTAATCATTGTTGGAAAAATATAAAACATAATAGCCAAGATATTTAAAGAATAAATATATATCACCTGCCACCACTCCATGGATCCAAGAGGCCATTTGAGAAAATTATATTGCTTCCAAATTTCTTCAAGGTGGCATGGATATCCTTCAAACAAGATGCCAGACATAGAAACACCAGGTTAAAACATCATACTATCAGCGTACTGCTTTAAGTTTTAATTGAGCATGTTTCATACAATCTATCCCAATGGCATCACCAAGGGATGGTACCATATATTTCAAAGTATCAACTATCTTTCATTTGTTTTCTGGAAGAATAAATTTGTGTTGCAAGCAGTAAGAGACTTCTGACAAAATTGATGTTGGCAAATCCACACATGTAACGTTGTCAAGCAAGAATAGAAAAAGTGTGGTAGTCACCTCATTAATCATATTACAGTTTAACACTTCAGCATGTGCCTTAATACTCATCACAGAACATTTCTATAGAGAAGGAAATCTCATTATTACAGAGTAACAACCCTGCAGAAAAGGCATGTTATAGCATATACTTGATATAGATAGCTTCAACAGCTGAAGCTAAAAAATAAGTTATTTTTCTATAATTTATATTTGCACACAATTTACTATAATTGCATATATATAACATTTTTCCTCATTTCCTCACTCAAATATTCCTCCAAGTCAAATTGCATATCAAATCACAAAACCCTTTCACAACTAGAAAAAGGAAATAGCTATCTTTACCTTTTCCTACTCCCTAATATAGCTTAGGTTAAACACATAATTTAGTCCTTGTACGAGTCGCAGACACCTTTAGTCCTTATACGTAAACACTTATTAAATTGGTCCCTGTACGTGCAAACATTATCAATTTGGTTCTTATCGTTACGATGTCGTTTACACACTCTTAATTTATTTCCTACATGTGCAGTGCATTCTTAATTTAGTCGCTCCATGTGTAGTGCATTCTCAGTTTGGTTCCTGTAAGAATTAAGAATGCATAAATGGTGTCACAACGGAAGGGACCAAATCGATAATGTTTGCAGATATAGGGACCAAATTAATAACCTTTTACATACAGGGGCCAAATTGAGAATCTAGAACACACGTGAAGACTAAATTATGCATTTAACCTAGAGGTTATTTACACGCATAAGTAATATGTTTGACACCTCTACTCGAAGAATACATTGATTCCATCGGTTCAAGTTATCAAATTATGAAGTAAGATTTAACTGTAGTTATTCCCTTACGTGCCCGCCAAATTCTGTAGTAATCCATTTTGGCCTTGGCTTCACTCCAAATTTCTTTAAGCATTCCTCTTGGATAGAAGTGTATTATACTCATACGGCAGAAACATGCTGGACTCCTGGCTGCTAGACATTGGCATAATCATTTCAGTGCAAGCCTATACCAAAGATAAGAAAAAATGGAATAAACCAAGATTAACAAAGGAACATATAAGTCAAGGCATTTCGTGCCATTAGGTCTAAATACTTATCCAGCAACTAATGAAAATAAAAAGGAGAAACAACGTTTAACTTTTGTAAACCTGCCAGTCCCAACCACTCATGCCATGGGGATCATCATCCAGTTCAAAACATTTAGCTTCTCCAGTATAATTGTAGTAGACATTCACTCCTTCATATATGCGCTCCAGAATACTAGTTCCTGGAAACAATCAGAAGTTAACTCAATTTCCAGGTTGCATTACAAAAATCAGTCAAGGAACATTTGAACATATGAAAGACAACAGGACTAAATTGGGAAAACAAAAGCACCTTATATACAAGTGTGTACAAATAATAAGATATTCCATCATCATATACTACGAATTCGATACCATACTAACCTCCCTGATGGGATGTTCAGGCAGAGTCATCATGAATTCAGCAGGATATGGGTAGTTCACCATTGCCAAATAACTATAAGCAGCCTCCACCCAGTCATACAGATCTTTAGTCCTATTCAATTTCCTTCCATTAATTTAACTAAATCAGCACAAGAGAAATAACAAAACATGGATATCACCATTCACAATCATGTGACACAGAAACAGACACATATTTCTAAATGCCTTACTGACATAAGTTGAAAGTTTTGGTCAGAAGCTCAAGCCCATTATTTGTTTGGCCTGCAGATGCCATCTCATTCCATGACTGTTTTATATAGTTAAAGCAAATGAAACTTTCACGCTATGGAGTATGTACACAAACAATAGAGTAAAACCGTTAGTATAATATACTGATCACAACACTGGCAAATACCTGAACAACTTGCGACGACTCACTGACTTACCTTAAAAGCATTGGAAACAAGGTCATAGAAAGTTTCAGGTGGCACAATGTCTTCAAATTGAAGAATCGGAGCAGAAGAAGCAAGTGCCCCAACAGCAACATGAGGATACTTGAGTCTCATCCATGCTGCCAACACTGTAAAAAAATGTTAAAAAAAAGTTATAAAACTAACTATTCATAACTCACTATGACATGTTCTCGGATTTGCTTAAATTATATACATAGTTCTTAGAATTTGGATTTAAACTCACTGGGGTCAGCCTAATGGTGAGGATTTGGATCGTTTTAACGCAGTCTTAGGTTCTATTTTAATTGATGTCATTGTACGGCAAATTTACCGTACAGGGCTTGTTTTACAAACAATTTACCAAAGGGGGTTCGTTTCTAAACAAATAACATGCAGGGTCTCTTTCCGACGTGGGTGCCGCCATTAACACTGGCGGGAAGCTTGAACCGCCAGTGCCAATGGCGGTAAGGAGGGTACCGCTAGTCCCACTTGCGGGACATGTGCTGAGTAGGAGAGAGGGGTGAGGGTGTGCCGCTGATGGCATCTGCGGGACAGGTGAGAGAGGGTGGGTAGGGTGGGTGCCGCCAATGCTGTTTGCGGCACAGGTGAGAGAGGGTGGTGCCGCCAGTACTGCCTGCGGGACACCTTGGTGCCGCCAGTACTGCCTGCGGGACACCTTCAGCATATTGTGAGTTATAACAGCTTATACTATATCATCAGACATCATCTTCTGATTTTTGTCTCTCACAATAGAATATTCATCAAGGTCATGGAAGATTTCAGCCGCTTATATCCACCTGGTGCGTTTTAATTTGCTAGATTTTTAAAACCTTATCTCATTTGTGTGTTTAAGCAACGCATATAATTTCCGATTTCCGAGTCATGCATGTGATTTAATTACAAATTATTCTCATGCACATGGCACTGAAGCTAGGGTTCAAGGCACAAATTTTTTCTAATTTTTTTTTATCTTTTTTGTTTTAAATTTTTTTATAATTTTAAACACAGTTTTTATTAATTTTGTTATCTTTTATTTCTTTTTTATCATACAATTTGAAAAAAAAATATCATTTATATATTTTCTATTCCTTTTCCTTCCTTATTTTTCTTTTCTTACACTTTTTTCCCATAAATCAACCATACAGTTTTGTATATAATAATAATAATTTTAAACCACTCCACGTGATAGGTTTGATGGGACTGAAGCTTGGAGAGTGATCTTGAATGACGAGACTCAAGCCTGATGCAGCTACGGTTCACATGCATTGAAATTTTTTTTATGCAGGCTAGGGAGGAGAATAGGGCACTGTATTGGATAGGGAAATCAGAAATCACATGCATGTATGACAGCTTAAAGAGCTAGGCATGTAGGAGGTGACTTCTATATAGAGTTACTTTAATAATGGTGTATAAATTTGCGTACGTTGCTCTTTGCTAAAAAAATTCTTTAAATAGAGCAAATTTCAATCACACTCTGCACACTTGCATAAATTTGAGACCAGAGTATTGTGAAAGAGGAAGAAAGAGTTTTGAAGTTTGATTCTATAGTAAGTAAGGATGTTTTATATTTATTTAATTAAAGTTTTCTTTCATTTTGTTTATTTATGATGTACAAATTTTTTATTTTGAAGTAACAAATATTATGGTTAGAATGAAATTTGAAGCTCAACTTTAAGTGTATTAATTTTGTAAATTACATTTTAAATATTAAAAATATTAGTAGTAATTATTTGTAAGCCTTTTTGTTAATGGTTTTTGCGTTTGAATTATTATTTGACATAATTTAATTTAAGACAAAAAATAATTACATGCTATTTCTTAAGTATTTTGTTGTTTGTTCTGAGTACGAAGTTTTATTTTACTTGTAATAAAATTTAGTATAAGTTAACAAAAAGAAATTTTAATTTTAATTATAAAAACAATAAGAAAAATATTACCAATTTTAAAAGTCCCGTCATTTAAATTTACTAACATGGGAATAACAATTTTTTGTTACTATATTTATTAGTAATTTATTGATTTTTAGTAATCATAAAAGAAGTTTAGTTGGATTGTATGTATTTCTTTTATCTCCTTGTCTCACTAACTTTCAAATTAGTTGTTCACCGAGTATTTTTTGCCTTACATATACGTGCATGTAATTTAATTAATTAACCATTGAGACTATTAAGTAGAGATGGAGGAAAAATTATGCCTTATTTGTCTGTGTCCTCCATTCCTATATATAGATAGTATACTTTCCTACTAATTTTGTCATATGTATATATATATATGATATATCCTTCATTACCGAATATATGTCATTTGAGTTAAGTAAGTTATTCTCGTTAATTAGTACTGAAAAACGACTTGGAAGATACAAATATGGGGGCGCCTAGGCGTGTTGGCCATGTTCCGTCTGAAATTTTTTTAAGTGTAATCCTTTCATTTATAATCCTTCCATTTTGTGTTTGTCTGGAATTTTTTTGAAGTAGGAATTTTTCATAAATTATTTAATTAGAGTACTTTTTTTTAGAATAAAGTATGAATGTGAAGTTTAAGTTTAATAAAGGAAGCAAATAAATATTTGATATTTAATTGAAGTAATGATTTTATTTGTTAGACTAATATTTGAAGGCAAAGTTTAAGTGAATTAATTTTTTTAATTAGAATTTTTATTATAAAATTAGTATGAGTAATTATTTATTTTAAAACTCCTATTGTTATGATTAATTATTATTAATTTTGATGATGTAGGTATATCATGAATTCAATTATTACAGTGTTGTATTTCAATGGAAGAGTATATGAAGACAATGATGGTGTAATATTTGAAGGCAGTAAAAAGGCCATTCAGATTAAACGCGGAATTAGTTTCAATGCTTTGAAAAAAAAAATTGGAGATAAGGTAAAGTTAGAAAATAATGAAATTATTTCTACTATAAGTTGTAGATTTTTAGTTTCAGGAAAATATGTTGCATTGCAAATTTGTGATGACGAAGATGTTGAAACTATGATCGAAAGTTTTCAACAACAACAACAAATGTCAGTTCTAGAATTGTACGTAGAAAAGGATGTTGCTGGTGGTTCGATGTTTCAAGCTGCAAATTCTGTTACGTCATGTGGACGTAATGTATCTCATCATGAATCGGAACTGCCAAGAAATATAAGTAATTTACATGATGATGAAGATGATGATGATGACGATTACCTTGCATCTAACTCATACGTTGAAGAGTCTTTCAATGAAGATGATAGTGATGATGGAATATCTGATACAGACGATGAAGTCACTGACATCGTTGAACCAGTTTCAATTGTTCACCCAACCGAAGGTAAATGTTTGTGAAATACAAAATTAGTTGAATACATCTATCTTTTTATGAGAATTGTATTTAATGGTAACTAAATAGGAGTAGTTTGTTGACATGATTTTTTTTAAAAATTATTAGGTGTACCACAAATTCAAAATCCATTTTGGAATGATGCTATGCATTATAATAATATCAATTGGAGTCATCCGGACGAGGAGGACATTTGTGGTCTGGACATGCCAACGACTTTTAATGTTGGACAAGAATTGTATGTTGGCATGGATTTTGACAGTAAAGATGCGGTAAAAAATGCACTGAAACAATATGTGATGATGGTGCATCAAACTTTTAAGGTTGTTGAAACGAAATCACACAAATATATCGTTTGTTGTCCCAACAACACCGAAGAGTCTCCTTGCCCTTTTTATATGAGGGCAATTTTATCCAAAAAAACTGATGCATGGAAAGTGACACAATGGGGTGGACCGCACACATGTCTAAATATGACTATGACACAAGACCATGAGAAGCTTGATTCAAATTTAATTGCGACTTGCGTAGTAGGTATGTTTTTTTATGTTCATATTATCCTACTTTTGTGTTATTTGTTATTTTAATTTGTAATTTTATTTTAGTATTTGAATTACAGGCATGATCAGAGAAGATCCATCAATAAAAATTTCTTTGATTCAAGAAAGGATAAATAGTGAATTTTCCTATAAGGTTTCATACAGAAAAGCATGGATGGCCAAACAAAAGGCGATTGCAATTGAATATGGCGATTGGGAAGAGTCGTATGCGAAACTCTCGTCATGGCTAACACACATGCAAAATCATTCTCCTGGCTCTTACTTTCAAATACTACATGACGATTTTATTATTGGTAATAGGGTAAGTCACGAACATCGTCAGTTTCATCGAGTATTTTGGACATTTGGTCAATGCAAAGAGGCTTTTAAGTACTGTAAGCCAATCATACAAGTTGACGGCACACATTTATACGGCAAATACCGTGGGACCCTGTTAATGGCCACATCGCAAGATGGAAATGGTGGTGTTCTTCCTCTAGCATTCGCCGTGGTCGAAGGCGAGACGCTAACAGCATGGTCATGGTTTTTGGCCCACTTGCGTGAACACGTCACAGATAAGAATGGAATTTGTCTAATATCTGATCGTCACGCGAGTATAAAGTCTGCTGTCGCTAACGAACATCTTGGTTGGCAACCTCCCCACGGTTATCATGTGTACTGCGTCCGACACATAGCCAGCAATTTCAATCGCAAATTCAACAACGCGAAACAAAAAGAGATGTTCAAGAAATTGGGTAAGGTTGATTTTATACATTAATTTAATTTGAGTTTGATGTCTACGTACAACTTTTGATGATAACAAATTTGATGCAGCGTACACTCCTTGCAAGCATGTGTTTGATCAAAACTTAGAAAAATTTCGTCAACTGAGTCCAGCCATAGCAAGATGGATTGATCGCATTTCAAAGGAAAAATGGAGCATGGCTTACGATACATCTGGACGACGATATGGTCACATGACAACCAACCTATCAGAATGTGTCAATAAGGTGTTGAAAGATTGTCGCAGCATTCCAATAACAGCGTTGGTCAAGTCAACATATAGTAGGTGCCGAAAGTACTTTGTTGATCGTGGTCGCCAAGCCCAAAGACAATTAAGAGAAGGCCAAGTTTATTGTTCTAAGCTTGTTACAGAACTTAGGAAAAATCAAGAACAAGCTTGTTCGCACATCGTTCGTGTGTACGATATCCACTCGACAAGGTTTGAAGTAGAGGAGACCTTCAATCCTATCACGCAACGTGGCGGACAAAAATGGGCAGTTAACTTGAATGGCCATTATTGTCAATGCGGAAGGTATTCTGCGCTTCACTATCCATGTTCACACATTATAGCAGCTTGTGGTTACGTGAGCATGAACTACTACCAATATATAGATGTTGTTTACACCAATGAACACATCTTAAAAGCATACTCCGCACAGTGGTGGCCTCTTGGGAATGAAGCGGCAATTCCTCCTTCTGATGAGGCATGGACACTAATCCCTGACCCAACTACAATTCGTGCGAAAGGTCGGCCAAAATCAACAAGGATAAGGAATGAGATGGATTGGGTCGAACCATCTGACCACCGACAAAAATGTAGTAGATGTGGAGTTGAAGGGCACAATAGGCGTCGATGTCCAATGCAATCTGACCGTGGGAGTAATTCATTTAATTGATTTATGTATGTTACATGACGATCTTGTATTGCTTTAGGTTTTGTTCAATGTATTTACTTGTTGGTCTTCAATGAAATCGTCAGTTACTTTTTGTTGAATGTGTGCTTCTAATGAAATAAAATTACATTTAGAAGTTGAAATAAATGGAGTGGATCAATCGAGGTTGAGTGACATTGGTGTTGATCGTTAGTTAGAAACATTAGTGTGTAAGTATTTTGTCTACCTTAGTTTTTTTAACTATCTACAATGACAAACTATGGACTTAGTCATTATGGTTTAGTGTCTAAGTATTTTGGTTTAGTGTTTAGGGTCTAAGCCTTAGGTTTTAGTGTTTAGAACTATGGATTACGGCTAAGTTTTTTAAAATTGAAGGGTTAGGGTTAGTTCTTATTTATTTTTAGGGGTTAGGGGTTACTTCTTATATGTTATGGGTTAGGGCTAATTTTTTGAGTTTAGGTCTAGGGTTATGTTTTTGAATTTGAAGGGTTAGGGTTACGTCTTATTTTTTTAGGGGTTAGGGGTTACTTCTTATTTGTTAGGGGTTAGGGTTTAGTTCTAATATTTTATGGATAGGGTTAGTTTTTTGGTTTAAGCGTTAGGGTTTAGTTCTTATATTTTAGGGGTTAGGGTTTAGTTCTTTTTTTTATTTTAGGGTTTAGTGCGTATTGTTTAGGGGTTCATGTTAAGTTCTTTTTATGTTAGGTTTTAGGGTTACTTTTTTATTTATTTTAGTGGTTAGGGCTAACTCATGTATAACGGTTAGGGTTTAGTTTTTTATTTTAGGGTTAGGATTTAGTTGTGAAAATGTTAGAGTTAGGACTAATTTTTAGGGGTTAGGGTTAGGGTTTAGTTCTGAACATTTTAGGGTTAGGTTTTTTATTTGAAGGGTTAGGGTTTAGTTCTTGTTTTTTAGGGAAATACAATTACATTTAGAAGTTGAAATAAAATTTCTTTTTTTTAAGGGTAAGGGTTTAGTTCTTATTTTTTAGGGAAATACAATTACATTTAGAAGTTGAAATCAAATTTCTTTTTTTTTAAGGGTAAGGGTTTAGTTCTTTTTTTTTAGGGAAATACAATTACATTTAGAAGTTGAAATAAAATTTCTTTTTTTTAAGGGTAAGGGTTTAGTTCTTTTTTTTTAGGGAAATACAATTACATTTAGAAGTTGAAATAAAATTACTTTTTTTTAAGGGTAAGGGTTTAGTTCTTTTTTTTTAGGGAAATACAATTACATTTAGAAGTTGAAATCAAATTTCTTTTTTTTAAGGGTAAGGGTTTAGTTCTTTTTTTTAGGGAAATACAATTACATTTAGAAGTTGAAATCAAATTTCTTTTTTTTTAAGGGTAAGGGTTTAGTTCTTTTTTTTAGGGAAATACAATTACATTTAGAAGTTGAAATAAAATTTCTTTTTTTTTAAGGGTAAGGGTTTAGTTCTTTTTTTTAGGGAAATACAATTACATTTAGAAGTTGAAATAAAATTACTTTTTTTTAAGGGTAAGGGTTTAGTTCTTATTTTTTTAGGGAAATACAATTACATTTAGAAGTTGAAATAAAATTTCTTTTTTTTAAGGGTAAGGGTTTAGTTCTTATTTTTTAGGGTTAGGCTTAGTTTTTTTATTTTAGGGGTAGGGTTTAGTTATGAAAATTTTGGAGCTAGGACTAATTTTTAGGGGTTAGGGTTAGGTTTGGTATTTTAGTGTTAGGGTTTAGTTATGAACATTTTAGGGTTATGACTAATGTTTAGGTGGTTAGGGTTAGGTTTGTTATTTTAGTGTTAGGGTTTAGTTATGAACATTTTAGGGTTATGACTAATGTTTAGGGGTTAGGGTTAGGTTTGGTATTTTAGTGTTAGGGTTTAGTTATGAACATTTTAGGGTTATGACTAATGTTTAGGTGGTTAGGGTTAGGTTTGTTATTTTAGTGTTAGGGTTTAGTTATGAACATTTTAGGGTTATGACTAATGTTTAGGGGGTTAGGGTTAGGTTTGTTATTTTAGTGTTAGGGGTTAGTTATGAACATTTTTGGGTTATGACTAATGTTTAGGGGGTTAGGGTTAGGTTTTTTATTTTTGGGTTAGGGTTTAGTTATGAACATTTTTGGGTTATGACTAATGTTTAGGGGGTTAGGGTTATGTTTTTTATTTTGGGTTAGGGTTTAGTTATGAACATTTTTGGGTTATGACTAATGTTTAGGGGGTTAGGGTTAGGTTTGGTATTTTAGTGTTAGGGTTTAGTTATGAACATTTTAGGGTTATGACTAATGTTTAGGGGGTTAGGGTTAGGTTTGTTATTTTAGTGTTAGGGGTTAGTTATGAACATTTTTGGGTTATGACTAATGTTTAGGGGGTTAGGGTTAGGTTTGTTATTTTAGTGTTAGGGGTTAGTTATGAACATTTTTGGGTTATGACTAATGTTTAGGGGGTTAGGGTTAGGTTTTTTATTTTTGGGTTAGGGTTTAGTTATGAACATTTTTGGGTTATGACTAATGTTTAGGGGGTTAGGGTTAGGTTTGGTATTTTAGTGTTAGGGTTTAGTTATGAACATTTTAGGGTTATGACTAATGTTTAGGTGGTTAGGGTTAGGTTTGTTATTTTAGTGTTAGGGTTTAGTTATGAACATTTTAGGGTTATGACTAATGTTTAGGGGGTTAGGGTTAGGTTTTTTATTTTTGGGTTAGGGTTTAGTGCTGAACATTTTTGGGTTAGGGCTAATTTTTAGGGGTTAGGGTTAGGTTTTTATTTTAGGATTAGGGTTTATTTCGGAACAGTTAAGGGCTAAGTGCTTATATTTTATAGGTTAGGGTTAGTGTTTCATCTTTAAGGGTTATGTGATACTTTTTATGTTTTATGGGTTAGGGTTTAGTTCACATTGAAGTTCATCGTTACTTAGAAACATTAGTTTTTTCCCTTTGGCTACCTTTGTTATTTGCTTTAGGGTTCATTGATTATTATAGTTTCATACGCGACATAAATTCTATCCATAAGTAAGCCTTAATAAACTGAATATCATACATTACGCCATGAATGTCAAATTACAAATATACAACAAAGTCTTAATCAACGGAGACATTCAAATCATTCATTTTGGTGTCCGTGATGCCGTGAGGATGTGCCACATGGTCGATTCCATCTTCGTGCTTGGCGATCAGGATTTCTTCTGCCCCGATGCCTCCCCGCTTTTTCTTCGTCAGTCTCCGCAGAAAATGCGTTACGCAAATCAACACCGAATAAGTCACCCGTATTAGGTATTTGTCCCGGTACATTCCATTGTGTTCCTAACAGGGCATTAGGTGTTGGAATTGGCCCATGATATTGTTGTAAAGGGGTCATTGTGGGCCATGAAAATTGAGCTTGTGTTTCCGCAAAACCACCGAACGATTGCTGGGTTGCAGAAGTATCAGTGTCATGACCCTGAAAAGGATACTGATACATCTGTGTCGGATACTCAGCAAATGTTTGTGGCGTGTAATACATTCCATGGCCACGCTCCGCCATTTGTTGGGAATATTCTTCCGCTTCAACAGTGTCCCTTCTTCTGGCTATCCCCTGAGTTTCAATACTTGACTGAAGCATGTGAAACTGTTGTGCGGGAAATTGACGCTCTGATGCGGGACCATGTGACACTGGCTCAGTGACTCTCTCTTGCTCTTCGGATAAAATTGTAATTTTTTCCACATAAGGCACGAGATCATCAAATGTGCATGTTTTCCTCCCTTGAGGAGACACCATGTATTGTAATGCCTCGGCAACTTCACCCTGCATTTGTAACGGTAACAAAATTAATGGCCATCATTAAATAAAAGTTCAAGTTAAAATTTGAAAAAAAATTAAAAAATACCAATGTAGCCGTCTTTGCATTTTCTGGGTCAACAAACATCTTTGTCTTTCGCCTATACCAGACCATGTAGTCCGAGTTAAAACTCAATAGGCCTTCTTGTCGGGATAAGCGTCGACCCTAAATGCATGGCGATTATTCCACTGCTGAATCATTGGGGCGAACAATTGCCCCCAATTTTCGTCATGTTTCCCCTTTAATGTTATGCCATGAATGTTTAGGGGTTGTGAAGGAGACTCTGGAACTGGTTGCTGCATCCCAAATTGTCTCAAGACTCTGTCCGATTGGTGCTACTCAATAACTTGGAAACAAATTAGTGGCACCACCGCGTACCAGGCGAGACTTCGACTAAACAAACGGGAGGCAAGAATGACATAACGGTTGATGGGTAAGGCTCCCACACAAACTGCATATAACAACATAGTTGTGAACATTGTAGTAAAATAAGACATATAATTTTTTATTTTACAAATACAATAGCATGGTTCTTACCTCATGACGTTTCATAATATCGAACTTGCGACGAAAAACTTTCACATCATCATTGCCGATATGTTGGTTTCCACGTCGCAGCCACCTACAAAGAATAAAATTTAATATACCCTAAAACCATTTATTCTATTAAATGAAAGACGCTGTTAAAAATGACTGACCTGTGCCCTAGTGGTGTATTTTCTATGTGGGAAGGAGTCCTCTTTGGAGCCAACGTGGGACATCGTTCCCATGCCCACAATTGTAGTAAGATGCACATACCTCCGATTGATTTAGTTTTATAATCGGTGGCACTGCACATCTCTCTGTATAGAAAACTAAGTACGGCAGCTCCCCATGCATATCTGCCACATTCTTCAAAGTCACGTAAAAATTGAAGGTACCTTACCGAAACTTTGTTACTGGTTTTGTCAACGAACAAGACACCTCCAATAAATCTCAGTATCCATGCACGGGCAAACCTTCGTACTTGTTCTTCGTCGTCGTCATTATTAATTTGATCAAAATGGTGAGCCAGCCAACTTAATTTAACTACACTACCTTTAATTTCACCTTCTTGTGGTCTGACTCCCAATAATTCCTCACATAAATCAGCCCAATCAAGATTTGTTGGGCCGATTAATGGTAAACCATCCACACTTATACCTAACAACACAGAGACGTCTTGTAGAGTGATAGTACACTCTCCGCATCTCATGTGAAACGTATGTGTTTCCGGCCTCCATCTTTCTATCAGAGCACTAATTAGTGAGGCATTTATTTTTAAGAAACCCATCTTCATAATCCACCCGAAACCAGATTGTTGAAGAAAAGAAAAAATTTGTTCTGGAATTTGTTCTTCCCCTTGATACGTGGGGACAGCTCGTCTAATATATAATTTCCTTTCTTCTTCCCATTCCAAACATGTTCTGAAACATGCTTAGGTTGCATCCATAATACATCAGTATCGATGGGCCAGATTTAATGTTAATATGTGATGAAGATGATGATGAAGATGCCATTGCTACTGCAAAATAAAATATAATACATGTGAAGAAAAGTTTAATTTATTAGTAAACTTTAAATATATAACAATAAATTTGTAAAAAATCAAACTGGTCAATTTTTAATATATTCTATACATAAATTAAAATACATGTGAAGAAAACTTTAATTTATTAGTAATTTTTTTTCTACAATTAACAAATAAATAATTGAATAAAATATGGACTAACAAATTATTTATAATACAAACAAATATTGAAATGCAAAAAATCATTTCAATAATATATATACAAAAATAATAATAATATACAATGTATCATATATTCAATCACTTAAATTTTCTAAAACAAATAATATTAACGTACAAATTAAAACTAACAAATAATATATATACCATTCTAAATAAAAAATAATTAACTTAAATAATATTAAATTATCAACTCATTTATTTAAAATACAAAATTATAATACTAAAAAGATAAATTTACGTGTGTCAAGTGTCTAATATTACAATTATTTATTTAAGTGTCAAATATTTAATATTACAAAAACTAAAAATTTACGTGTGTCTAAATTTATAAATATATACCTAAAGTTAATATTAACTTGTGCCTAATACTAAAAAATCTAATATTACGTATCTGTATCATGCATGTATATATATTTATTAGACTAAACTATCATCCGTCTAAATATATACCTAATACTACAAAGCTAATATCACATATATAAAATTTAAGAATATACACAACAACTAAATATATATACACGTAATATTTTTATACTAACTAAACAAATATATAATATTCTTTTCAATTATACTTACTATACAATTTTTTTACGAGAGATTAAGTTATAAAATAATTTCTTATTTAAAACTCATAAGAATAATTAGTTTGTCAACCCCATGCAAAAGTACATCATATATTTTAATTCTACCAATAATTAAGAATACAATTAATTTAGATTCTATACAACATATGTAGTATACAAATAAAATAAATTTAGAAAAATAATTGAAACAAGTTGATAAGAAAGAATAATTATTTTAGAAAACTTTATATTTCTTGAGTTAGAATATATTTTATTTTACAGATATTTCTAGAATTCATAATAAAATTCTCATTCTTTGATAAAAAAAATTAATAATAATATTCTATGCTATGCTGTAATTACTACTAATACTAAAATATTATATACAATAACCAAATAACATCTAACAATATATACAATAACAATAACTAAATAAAATTTTAATCTAACTAACCAAATAAATTTTCATACTAACTAACCTAACCAAATAATATTTTCATACTAACTAACCTAACATTGGAATATCTATTAATAGTAAAAAAAATAACACAATAGCTACTCATACAACTAATTTAAACTTAGAACTTTTGTTAATAATAACTAACCTACTATTTACATACTAACTAACTTAGAATATTTGTTAATACTAATACTAACTAACTTAAACTTATAATATATATTAACATATTTACTTACCAGGAATTTATGTCCAAGATAGGCTAAGGGCACTTCAAGGAAGGATGAAAGCACAACAAGAAGCACTAAATTTTAGAGAAATTGAACCACGACGAACACAGCACAACAATCACAACACAGTACAATAATCTCTCAAGTGAAGAAGAAAGAAAGACAAAGCAAACTCAGTAAGGAAAAACGTAAGTAAAGAATGAGTTCTAACATTTTTTTTATAGCTGAAAACTTAAACCCAACGTTCAAAATTTTTTAACGTTCACATGCTTTTCAGAATGCAAGTCTGCAAAGCCTTCAACGTAAACTGAACCCTAGGTGCAGTGCATGTGAACCCTAGGTGTGCAGGCTTCTCACGCGTCCCATCAAGGGAGTTGAAGGTGTCCCGCAGGCAGTACTGGCGGCACCACCCTCTCTCACCTGTGCCACAAACAGCATTGACGGCACCCTCCCTACCCACCCTCTCTCACCTGTCCCGCAGATGTCATCAGCGACACACCCTCACCCCTCTCTCCTACTCAGCACATGTCCCGCAAGTGGGACTAGCGGTACCCTCCTTACCGCCATTGGCACTGGCGGTTCAAGCTTCCCGCCAGTGTTAATGGCGGCACCCACGTCGGAAAGAGACCCTGCATGTTATTTGTTTAGAAACGAACCCCCTTTGATAAATTGTTTGTAAAACAAGCCCTGTACGGTAAATTTGCCGTCATTGTACACACACAAAAAGCTAGCCCTAGGGGTCATGATTCCCCCTTACTTATATTTACTTATATACACCATATCACTCGTCAATATGGAATCTCCAACACATCCCAAGGGTTGGACAACTAAATCGTGTTTGAGGGACTGGACATTTGTGAATGATCCAATAATTGCCCCTCCAATAACAACCATCGACAAATGTTAATTGTTAATTTGTGTCAACGGAAGGATTTGAACCATGAAATCTTCTTCTCTCCCTTCTTCCTTTTCTACCGAGTTAATCTTATATCTCCTAACAACCACTGTACTATGATACTACATTAGAAATTTGGTATAACTCAACCCCAAAGGTTAGTTTTTGAATAGAGGGTTGGCGTCACTTAATTGCTTACTTCCACCATATGATCCTCCAAACAAGAAAACGGGGCAATCCTTAGTGGAGAAATTATGCTTGAGATCAGCGATGAGAACGGAAAAATCAGCGAGCGCTTGTTCAGAGGTGAGATACGACAATGTAGTGACATTCTTATACGCTTCCTCTGCACTTCCGTAAGGCACGGACTCGCCGTAATATTGATGCTGCCACATTAGAAAAGAGTTGTGAAATTGAGAATTTCGTTAAGCGAAGGTGGAAAGACCGGTTTGGATAAGCTTAGGCAAAAGGACTTTTAGGAGAAGAAAATTAGAAAAAAGAAAAGAAAAATTCTCTGCAAGCTAATTTTAATTTATGCACAAGTTAATTTGTAAAAGTTATGGTATAATTCCTCTAAAAAAGATGAGAAAACTTCTATAAATTAGTTCGTGCATAAGTTAACTTGAGCTTAACGAGGCTTGGGTTTACTTCGGGGAAAACCACCATGGCTCCGAAGCGAGGGGCGATTTCCCAGACGACGCCGGTGTTTTGGGCGAACCATTCGATGTCGTCTTCGTTGCCAGAGTAGAAGAAAACTGGGCCCAGGCGCCGTGGGCCCACCCAGTGTTCGGTGCTGATAAGGTAGCGCTGCGGGAAAGTGGGTAGCTCCGAGAAGCTGAAGTGGTCGAGGCTCTGTTGGATGCACCTAGTTTCGTAGTGGAATTGCGGCGGTGGCTCGGAATGGGTTCGTGCTGTTGCTGCGAATTTTCCTAGGAATTTCGGCCAATGCTTCAACGCGAGTGGTTGTGCTGAGTAAGAGAGTACGATGATGACGGAAAGAGTGAAGACAAGCGTGCAACCAGTAACTAATTGTGTTATTACCCGTTCTCCCTCTGATCTGTCAAATGATACATTCCCCTTAGTTTGAGCTCTGTCTCTGGTGAGAGGTGTGTACCTAAAAAGGAAATTCAACGATAAAGTCACTATCTGTTTTATTGATAAAGTCAGTATCTGTTTATGGTGACGATGGTTATCGAGTTGCTAATTGCCCCAGTATTATGTGAGTAGTGATAATCGGTTGATAGAAACCGACTACATGTAGATCCGTAGAATATGATATGATTTCATGAAATTTTGTTACCAGGATAGGGATTTTGTATTCGAGGATAAGATAACCTCCTAGTATCTAATCTAATTTAAGTAAAAGATAAAAATTAAGTGATAATTTTCCTTGCTCGTTGTTATTTCATATATTATGGTATTTATAATTGCAACTACATGGAATATTGACACTAATGGCCTCAACAAAGGAGATAAGATAATAACAGAATGTAAATATCCTAAGTGGTTATAACGCTTGTCAGGATAAGAGCAAGGAATATGTTGTATGTGAATCAAGCATAGTCACAAAGGTATGCTGGTATTTGCATCCTTTTGAGTCTACTCTTCCTTTGGGCTGTATTGCTATCATTACCCACCACTGGAAAACAACCTTGTCCTCAAAGTTGGGCAACAAAAACAAAATTGAAACAGGGGTGGGTTTAGAAAAAAAAATAAAAAACATGATGGAAGTTGCTTTATTGGTGGGCTTGTTTGGAATATATATTAACATATTTACTTACCAGGAATTTATGTCCAAGATAAGGCTAAGGGCACTTCAAGGAAGGATGAAAGCACAACAAGAAGCACTAAATTTTAGAGAAATTTGAACCACGACGAACACAGCACAACAATCACAACACAGTACAATAATCTCTCAAGTGAAGAAGAAAGAAAGACAAAGCAAACTCAGTAAGGAAAAAACGTAAGTAAAGAATGAGTTCTAACATTTTTTTATAGCTGAAAACTTAAACCCAACGTTCAAAATTTTTAACGTTCACATGCTTTTCAGAATGCAAGTCTGCAAAGCCTTCAACGTAAACTGAACCCTAGGTGCAGTGCATGTGAACCCTAGGTGTGCAGGCTTCTCACGCGTCCCATCAAGGGAGTTGAAGGTTCCCGCAGGCAGTACTGGCGGCACCACCCTCTCTCACCTGTGCCACAAACAGCATTGACGGCACCCTCCCTACCCACCCTCTCTCACCTGTCCCGCAGATGTCATCAGCGACACACCCTCACCCCTCTCTCCTACTCAGCACATGTCCCGCAAGTGGACTAGCGGTACCCTCCTTACCGCCATTGGCACTGCGGTTCAAGCTTCCCGCCAGTGTTAATGGCGGCACCCACGTCGGAAGAGACCCTGCATGTTATTTGTTTAGAAACGAACCCCTTTGATAAATTGTTTGTAAAACAAGCCCTGTACGGTAAATTTGCCGTCATTGTACACACACAAAAAGCTAGCCCTAGGGTCATGATTCCCCCTTACTTATATTTACTTATATACACCATATCACTCGTCAATATGGAATCTCCAACACATCCCAAGGGTTGGACAACTAAATCGTGTTTGAGGGACTGGACATTTGTGAATGATCCAATAATTGCCCCTCCAATAACAACCATCGACAAATGTTAATTGTTAATTTGTGTCAACGGAAGGATTTGAACCATGAAATCTTCTTCTCTCCCTTCTTCCTTTTCTACCGAGTTAATCTTATATCTCCTAACAACCACTGTACTATGATACTACATTAGAAATTTGGTATAACTCAACCCCAAAGGTTAGTTTTTGAATAGAGGGTTGGCGTCACTTAATTGCTTACTTCCACCATATGATCCTCCAAACAAGAAAACGGGCAATCCTTAGTGGAGAAATTATGCTTGAGATCAGCGATGAGAACGGAAAAATCAGCGAGCGCTTGTTCAGAGGTGAGATACGACAATGTAGTGACATTCTTATACGCTTCCTCTGCACTTCCGTAAGGCACGGACTCGCCGTAATATTGATGCTGCCACATTAGAAAAGAGTTGTGAAATTGAGAATTTCGTTAAGCGAAGGTGGAAAGACCGGTTTGGATAAGCTTAGGCAAAAGGACTTTTAGGAGAAGAAAATTAGAAAAAAGAAAAGAAAATTCTCTGCAAGCTAATTTTAATTTATGCACAAGTTAATTTGTAAAAGTTATGGTATAATTCCTCTAAAAAAGATGAGAAAACTTCTATAAATTAGTTCGTGCATAAGTTAACTTGAGCTTAACGAGGCTTGGGTTTACTTCGGGGAAAACCACCATGGCTCCGAAGCGAGGGGCGATTTCCCAGACGACGCCGGTGTTTTGGGCGAACCATTCGATGTCGTCTTCGTTGCCAGAGTAGAAGAAAACTGGGCCCAGGCGCCGTGGGCCCACCCAGTGTTCGGTGCTGATAAGGTAGCGCTGCGGGAAAGTGGGTAGCTCCGAGAAGCTGAAGTGGTCGAGGCTCTGTTGGATGCACCTAGTTTCGTAGTGGAATTGCGGCGGTGGCTCGGAA
Source organism: Glycine max (assembly GCF_000004515.6). Taxonomy (NCBI): domain Eukaryota; kingdom Viridiplantae; phylum Streptophyta; class Magnoliopsida; order Fabales; family Fabaceae; genus Glycine; species Glycine max. The sequence continues at coordinate 29,063,149 of NC_038241.2, forward strand.
TGGGTTCGTGCTGTTGCTGCGAATTTTCCTAGGAATTTCGGCCAATGCTTCAACGCGAGTGGTTGTGCTGAGTAAGAGAGTACGATGATGACGGAAAGAGTGAAGACAAGCGTGCAACCAGTAACTAATTGTGTTATTACCCGTTCTCCCTCTGATCTGTCAAATGATACATTCCCCTTAGTTTGAGCTCTGTCTCTGGTGAGAGGTGTGTACCTAAAAAGGAAATTCAACGATAAAGTCACTATCTGTTTTATTGATAAAGTCAGTATCTGTTTTATGGTGACGATGGTTATCGAGTTGCTAATTGCCCCAGTATTATGTGAGTAGTGATAATCGGTTGATAGAAACCGACTACATGTAGATCCGTAGAATATGATATGATTTCATGAAATTTTGTTACCAGGATAGGGATTTTGTATTCGAGGATAAGATAACCTCCTAGTATCTAATCTAATTTAAGTAAAAGATAAAAATTAAGTGATAATTTTCCTTGCTCGTTGTTATTTCATATATTATGGTATTTATAATTGCAACTACATGGAATATTGACACTAATGGCCTCAACAAAGGAGATAAGATAATAACAGAATGTAAATATCCTAAGTGGTTATAACGCTTGTCAGGATAAGAGCAAGGAATATGTTGTATGTGAATCAAGCATAGTCACAAAGGTATGCTGGTATTTGCATCCTTTTGAGTCTACTCTTCCTTTGGGCTGTATTGCTATCATTACCCACCACTGGAAAACAACCTTGTCCTCAAAGTTGGGCAACAAAAACAAAATTGAAACAGGGGTGGGTTTAGAAAAAAAAATAAAAAACATGATGGAAGTTGCTTTATTGGTGGGCTTGTTTGGGCCTTGAGAATGTTGGAAAGCAAAGGACCAAAATGGTGTCATGTGGGAAAGCAAAACCTAATCCTTCTTTTTCATTCTCAATAGTGTTATTTTTTTAATTCTCTTTACTATAGAAACTATGCCTAACCCTAAGGTTTCTACATGACCATCAACGATTAACCTGCTAGCCACATCGTGATGGAGCTATATGCCAACATGACTTCCTGCATTGTTGGGAACTTTCACGCACTCTACATCGACGAGAAGGGCATAAGGCAGAGTGGCAAGCCCCTTCACTACAAGGGCTCGTCCTTCCACCGCGTGATCTCGAGCTTCATGTGTCAGGGTGGCCACTTCACCGCCGGAAAGGAATTGACGGTGAGTCGATCTATGGCGCCAAGTTTTCCTTGAAGAAACACATCGGTCCCAATATCCTTTCCATGGTGAACGCCAATCCAGGAACCAACAGATGACAGTTCTTCATTTGCACAGAGAAGACAGACTAGCTTGACGAAATCGAGAGATGATGGATGATGTTGAATGTTGGTGCGAAGTTTTTTAGAAGGAGAATGGCTCTGGTGAAAGAGGGGGAAACTTGGAAGGGAGGAGCAGGACCGCGCCAACCATGGAGGTGGAGGAGGCAGTGGTTTGTGCGTCACCATTCTTGTCACTGACCTTGTTGATGGCTCTGCTACACCAACGAAGGCGGGAGTGAACAGAGACGTTTGGTGCTTGGAGACGGAGGATGTTGGAAGGAATGATATCAAAGGCGGTGAGCACTGAGGCAGTTGCGTAGTGCGATTTGGCGAAAGATGAAGACACGTGCTATGGGGGGCGCGTGGGAAATTGGCTTTTCTGCGCTCCTATGAAGAAGTGTGTTGACGGGGAGGCTTAATGACTGTTGATGTTGTCCTGATTGTTGCATTTGTTAGGTTGTGTTTACATGTAGCAGTGTTAACTTGTGAACGAAACGGTGGATATGGCAGTGGGGGTGGTGGCGACAAATACGGTGGTTGTGGAAGGGAGGCATTTATATTCTCAAGAAGCAGGGCAAGACATTTTATGGTTTCGGTGGTCGTCATGAAGGTGGGAGATGAAGGTTGAAGAGTTTTCACAGTACCGCACAAGGCTAGCAAGTGGTTTTGAGTACTCTCAAAATTAGTCCCAAGGAATTGAGTTGGGTGTTCATAAGAAAAATGTGAACTGGGGGGGGGGGGGTAGAATAAGTGCAGATGTGGATGGTGGTGGATGGATGTGCGAATAGGCTGCCACAGATAAAGGTGGGGAGCAGCCATGGGAGGTAGGGTAGCGACAAGTTAGACCAATTGTTACGAGCAGAGGGATTTTGTCTTGTATTCGAGGACAAGGTAACCTCCTAATATCTAATCTATTATAAGTAAAAGATAAAACTGAGTGATAATTTTCTTTGCTTGTTATTTCATATATCATGGTATTTATAATTGCAGCTACATGGGATATTGACACTAATAGCCTCAACAAAGGAGACAAGATAATAACAGAATGAAAATATCCTAATAACAAAATTATAGGAATATACTAAGTGGTTGTAATGGTTTGCCGACAAGATAAGAGCAAGGAATATGCTAACTGCGAATCAAGCATAGTCATGAAGGTAAGCTGGTATCTGCATCTTTTAGGGCCTACTCTCCCTTTGGGCAATATGGCTTTCAAATTTCTTATATGAATATTTTTATTTTATAGAGACAAAATATTTATTAAATTTTCATCATCAAATATTATATGGTTGGGAAGAAAACTTAATGCGTAATCGTACTAATGACTTTATTTTAATGTATCATTACCACTTTTGTAATTCTCATTTACTACATAACTAAATAAATAATTTCATTTCTTCAATATATACTGTCACTTACTCAGCAAAAATCCTATTTTTCTCTCCCACAAATTTGGAAATTAGTTTGCCCAATTTTTTGTCCTAGACAATTTCAGCAACTCGGCAGATTTGAAGCATTTACATAACGCTTTGCCTGGCAAAAGTTTACCTTAATCTAGAGGACTGACTAGAAGAATCAACTAGTGACTACTGTGCATGCACTATTGTTAAAGTCTGTCCTAAAAATGGGTTTATGCTTGGAATATATGCTCTGGTAGTTAATTAGAACCTTCTAATTCGGAATTTACATATATTCTTTGCTCAGTGTAGGACGCAAGAATAATCATAGGTCAACCTGAACTTTTCACATTTGCATTACCTTCATCGGAATCAGAATCAGGATTATACGATATTAAAGATGCTTATGCCGTTTGACATACGAAATTACTGGCTTTCAAAAATAATTCTTATAATAATGAAATCCACGACAGCTGGATTTTATAAGAATTGGAATTATATTCTTTTGTACATTTTGCACTCCATTAGGGGCACACAATCACCCTTTGGATCATCTAAACACGGTTCTTTGTGCCCTATAAACCCTAACAACCCATGCTTTACTAACACGTTCTCACGATGCAATGTCAAATACTCAAATGTAAAGAGAAAATCTCAACATATTAAATAAATGGAGCAATTAGATGCCTTGATTCTACATATGCATGGTAATTAAGCGCAAGTTTGTATTAGTTTTTCTTAGAAAAAATAAAATAAAATAGAATAAATTCTGAAAGCTCAACCTTTAAATTTGAGAAGATTATCGAGGGATAATATTCTTTTCATATCGCGAATAAGTTCAATTTATACCTATATAAGACAATTTAATTTACAAAAGGCGTTGATATTCTGCGTTCGATGAAATCATTTGGAGAACGATGTTTCAGACTAAAGCATGTTGAGTTATCAAAACAAAACTAACTAATACAACTATATATTGATTAAATTTGTCCTATTATTGTTTTTCAAGCATGCATTGGAATTCCTTGTGTAGTTCACACTATGTGTGTAAACAAGAGTAACCTCCGAATAAAGATGATAATGATGAGATCTTCCAAGAATTTTGCGTCTTAATTTTAAAATAATACTTTTAAGACACTGGCAATTTATAAAATCCTAATACGGTAAGTGTCAACCACAAAGAATCTTGGTGTTAATTCCGTGCAACTTTCAATTTATAGGGTCGTCACTGATCATCAGTTTTTCAACATAGTTTGCTCTACATTCACGGATTCAAGGTGCTAACTGCCAACTAACTTGAGGTGCTGCACAAACTTTGCTAATCATTCAAAACATGCGCGATCAAATCATGGTTAGCAACCAACAGGTCATTTTTTCAAGTAGTATTTGATCTTCTTAAGTAAAATTTTAAATTTAAATCATATGAATAAAAAAATATAATTAAAAAAAAATTCAATCGATGATCACTGATTAATTAAATTTTTTGATGGAGACTAATCATTAATAAAATCAACAAATATTTCATATCAATATTTTCATAATTAAAAAAATATAACCCGCAAAAAAAAAAGGAATAGTATAGTCATGACTTGAAATTTAGAAATTCCATGGAGTTCATTGCGTGACGGCAGAATAGAAATTAATAGAGGGGTCATTAATTATTGAAATTGCTTCCTGGCGGCATGTTCTTAAATTCTCAGCCTGAATACCATTATTCAACTACCAAAAGCAATGTTTCTCAAACTGTCTGGTCTAATTTTAGACTGTGTTCTCACTAGTTCCTGTCCATTGATTTGGCACATCTACTAGGGTCCATGGTGTTTTCAGCCTGAATACCATTATTCAACACAGACCCAGGGTCTTCAGCTACATCATCTAGCTCTGACTTTTTTGAATGAGTCCATCTCAGAAACCATAATTTCAACGATTCCACCTCCCCCGTGATTGACCTTTCATCGACCCTCAATATATCAAGACAAGACAGTTTTTTTTTACGCATGGAATTGGTTGATAATTTACCTCATCATGACTAATTGATTATGGCCTATGTTGTATTATCACTATTATGTGATATAAGCATTTGGAAAATTCTTAAATTAGAAATCATATATTAAACTCCACCTTAGAAAATGATCAATATGTCAATGAAACTAGCTAGATTAAAATAGGAGGAATTATGGTCCCTAATTTTAGAAATTTGGTTGCAGGACTATAGCCAACCAAATAGCGAATTTGGTTTTACGTTTCGAATGCGATTTTAATATTTAGGATATGATTTAAAGAAATTAATCTTTATACTTTTCACATCTAAATGTGATTTCTTTCTTCTTAAGGAGTTTCCAAATACACACCTAGACTCTTTTATTAGGCTTGACTTCAACATTGTAAGCTGATATATATATATACACTAGAGTACTTGTAGAGTCGAACGAACCTGTTATCATAGCCTATGAACCTTTGCAATTTGCATAGTTATGGACTTATGGTTAGGAGAGGTATTTTACTATGAGGATTATTAGTGCGCATATTGCACCCTTAGATCCAATATATTAAAGTCCACATCAGAAAATGATCAATACAGTATATGTTAATGGAAACTAGCTAGATTAAAAGAGGAGGAATTATGGTCCCTAATTTTAGAAATTAGGTGGCAATAATTTCATGCCTTGATCGACCTGGGGTCTGGCGGTCTGCTCCTGAATGATGAAAGATTTATAGTGTCCCAAATATATACATCCACCAATTCATCATGGTGATCCACTTGTGCTGGGCAACGTACGCATGGAGCAAATCCCTCGTTATTATTGATTATCAATATATGGAGTTAATGCATGCAATGTATTTATTAATATTATTAATACTATGGGGTACCCCAGACCCATATGTATATATATATATATATATATAGGCTCATGATCATGGAGAGGCTACGCATGTGCCTAGGTCCTATGATGTTCACACTCATCCTCGAACTGTGCTATCTCCTCCACTGACAACACTACATTTGTACCCCAAGAGGATATGTCTCCTTTTCATCTGCGTAAGTGCCTCGGGTCCTTCTTGCCTTAACTTTGTGCCAACGTAAGAGCCAAAGCCCTTCCAAGTACTGTTTCTACTTTCTATCCCTTACCACCGTATCTAGTATCATTAAGAAGGCAATATCTTTTTAGTTTTAGGTTATATGTTTTTTTTTTTGTGAAATAGATTATATGCTTATTTGAATTGCTCCTCATCACCATATATCTAATATCATTAAGAAGTCAATCTCTTTGTGGGTTATGTTTATATATTTGATCGATTTGGATATATTAGAATTACTAATACTTTAATATACTATTCTTTAGAATTACTGTTTATTCTCGATCTTAACTAAAATCTTAAATTTAACTCTTGTAGATAGAAAAATAAAATTGGGAGAAAAGATCTCAATCTCATCAAAGAAGATCATCAAGATTTTTTGACAGATGATTAATCATTAATTAATTTGATAAATATTTTGTATAAATAATATGATAATAAAAAAATATACTATTGATTTTGTTTTTATTAAATACTGAGATTATTTACTTTATTTTTTACTCCAAAGGTGTTGAAATAATGTTTTTTTTATATAGGATCATCTCTGCTCTATCTACAAGTATCCCATAGTAATTAGTATTGATATATATGTGGGACCTGGTACCCGTGGTATTGAGTTTTTGACACTCACTGCTTCGGGGAAAGTCACACATTAGTGGGGTGACATTGCTGTTCCGTGCTTTCACTACTTTTAAACGCAAGCATGATGGTTATGTGTGAAATCTTCAGCCAGTAAGTCTTAGAAAAGAGAGTTCAAGTGGGGCAAGCGAAAAGCTTTCGCTTTATTCATTCATAGATTAGTCGGTGCGTTTGTTGGATGGATGTTCTATCCCTCACTCACGGCTTGAAATAATATGAAACAAGCAAAATTCATTCATAGTATGTAATATTCTGACTAGGCTTTGGCTGTCCTTTCCCCACGAATGATTCTCACTTTGACGGTTTCTAGCTACTTGCTGAGCTAGCCATCCACTCTCTCTTATGACCATACTATGAACTTTTCATCTACCTGGTTTGTAGATAAGGGTAAGATTATCATACTCGTAATTTTGCGTAGATTGGTGGAAGTTCTATAAACTCGACTCGTAGAATCGAATAGTAAATTCTTAAAAGTTTACTCAAATAAAAAAATATATTAATATTCCTTTATATAAAATCATAAATAAATATTTTAACCCTAAAATAAATGAAAATAATAAATTTTAACAATAATTCAATAAACTAACATAGTCCACAATCCATACTTAATCTAACATAAATTCATACCATACAAAATATAAGTTCTTAAAATAAAAACACTTAAAAAAAGAAATAATTCAAATGTTCATCAATCCTCTAATAAAATCATCTCCAATATCACCACCACCACCATCATCTGCATCTCCATCATCTTCAAGCTCTTTCTCAATTGAGAAGTGATCTTTCACGTTGTCATTCAATACCAAATTGTCAATATCAAATGCATCCAAAGTTGGATCGGTTAAATTTCCTCCAACCAAATCAATATTACTTCCGCTACCACTTTCCCCTAAAGGTTGCTCTTGCTCAACTTGGAGATTGTCTTCATAAAAAATATCACATCCCTCTTCTGTTTATCCATTCATCATCAGATTTCATATCTTCAAATGGAAGAGCAACATTTTTTCTTGTTTGTCTACTTTTGAGCTTCAAGTTGTACATGACATAAACTAAGTCATTCATTTTCTTTTGATGCAAACAGTTTCTCCTTTTTGTATGAACCTATAAATAATATAAACTCAAAGTTGATAACTTAACTAAAGTCTATAGTGTAAACTAAACAAAAACAAATATTAAGAAACACAAATAAAGTCATGAAGTTCAATTATCATTTCAAATGAGCTCCAATTACGCTCACATCACTACTAAAAACAACATATTCCACGACATGCATTTAAAGGCGATGTTATTTTTGTAAATACTAACAATATTTCAAAGACGGTTTTCATGAAATCGTCTTTGAATGGTATAAAACAAAGGTGGTTTTCACAAAACCGCTTTGTTTTACACTATTCAAAGACGGTTTCACAAAAACCGTCTTTAAATTTGCGTAATTTTAAATTTGAACGTGTGACTCTTCATCTCCTCGCTTCGCTGGCTCTCCTCTTTCCAATGTCTCTCTCTTATTCCCAATGTTTTCTCTCATCTTCCCTAGGCTCTCGAGAAGACGCGTTCACCACCGAAACCAAACCCAATCTAGTAGGTGAGCAACAGATTCACACATTTGCGAAACAACTTCTTCATATTCACACCACTATCTTTTTCCTCTTCACATTGCTCAAGGTTTCAACATCATCATCAATGCTATTCTAGAACAAGTGCCCCTATCCAGTGTGGCCTGGGATCCAGCCTAGTGTAGGAAAGCCCGTTCTGGCCCGCGGAGGCTTCAAGGTCGCCTTAAACCGAGCCTACTCCCTCCAGTTACTCACCCTCTAATCCGGGTGCTTCTGGGGCCACCACGGTTGCACCTTCGACATCAACAAGCACGAGTGCTACGCCACCGATGACTGCGGCGGGTTCCTCTTCTGCAATAGCACCGGCGGAAGTCCACCAACAACCCTAGCGGAGTTGACCCTCAGCGGGTCCCTCTTTTGCCATGAAGCTGAAATTCTACTCTCTCTCTCTCTCTCTCTCTCTGTCTCTTGTTCTTATCCATTGCATTGAAAAGTAGCACCATCACCACCCCCACGTCTTACCCCTTCTTTCATAAATATGCGTCTCTGCAACTACATGTTTACCACCACCACCTTGTTCTTCACATCATCCTCATCATCTTCTTTAATCAATTGACTCTTTGTTCCTCCCTCTATCCTTTCGGTGTGTTCTTTCTTCTCTTTTCTCTCTTTTTTATTCTTTTTCCTCAGATCTTAGTTTTGCATTTCGCCCCTTATCGTTTTGTTGATTTTTTTGTTTGTTTTGGATCTCAGGATGGAGCCCATGGACATTGTTAGGAAGGCCAAGGAAGACGCTTCTCTTCCTAAAGGTATGTGTATTCCTCTTTTTTTTTTTTTTAGATTTGTGATTTTTTCAATGTTAAATTAAAGAATAAATTAGGGAATTTTGATAAATATTTTGTATTTATTTATAAAATTGGTATTTCTTGCAGCGACAATGACAAAAATTATTAAAGAGATGTGTTGTGTCGGTAAAGGTTCCAACGCCCTTTTTTATTTGTTTTTGTTTTTTATTTTAATTGTTGACTAAAATTCTATCAGCTTTAGTGTTTTTTCCCCTTCTTTGAGATATAGTATGAATTTTTCCTTGAATCAATATCTCATGGATGGGAGTAAGTGTATAACTATATCCTTGTCAATTTTGAATTTGGTGTATACTCTGATATCTAATAATCATCAAACACTCTCAGCTATTCACGAGGACATAATATGATTCTGAGATTATGAATCTAAAATGGAGGAATAGAGTAGACGTATAGACACCTTCAAAGCAACAACGTTGTAGCGATTATCAACTCCCTTCTCAATCCATATATACCTGAGTGCTAGAATATTTTTGTAGAAAAAAAAATTAACAGAACCATGATATTTTGTTTTAGATATTGGTTCATGGAATAGTAAGTCCTTATCCAAGCTTGCCAAACATAATAACCAAATATCTTAGATATTTTATAGTCTCTGATAAATGAATGAAACTCTTTTATTTTAGTTTTTTCTCCTACTTTCGCAGCAGAAGACATGCTTCATAGGTTAAGCAGATGCTGCTTTTGCATCGTTACTCCACGCCCTTGGCTTTTCATGGGCTTGGGCAACCCTAGCGACAAGTTTAAAGGAACCAAACACAATGTACCTTTCTTTCTTTTTACTTTTATTTCTGCTTCTTCTTATTCAACATATGTTAGCGTCTTGTTGTTCATTTCAGTTACCGCTTTGTTTGTTAGGAGTTAGTTTCGGTGGTTACAGGCTTTAGTTATCAACCATCAAATTGCATAAAAAGTGTTTTGTAGTGTATAGGGGGCATAGTTGGTGTGTGAATTAGCAATTTTGTGATGAAATATGAGAACATGTTTTTTGTCCTAATCAGGTTGGCTTTGAGATGATTGATGCATTTGCGAAGTCACAGGGGATTCCTATGGACACTGTCCACTTCAAAGCTATTTTTGGAAAAGGTTTTTTGTCTGCCTCATTTGATATTCTTGTTTTTTGTTTCTCTTTCAATGCTTGTTGTAATTTGTGAATCTCAGGCACTGTGGTGGTTTGTTACAGGTTTTGTTGGTGAATCTCAGTGGTGAATCGGTAAGGAATTGAGATGAGTTGCCTTTTCTTTTTTCTATTATCCATCTATATATTTTGCTTTAGCTTCTACAAATTCCTTTTGAAAAAGAAACAAGTTTCAATTGGAAGCAAGTGTCAAATATTTACAGGTTCACTTTATTGCAAAACAGGTGTCAATTATTTATAGGTCCACATTATAATTAGAATTACGTATAAAGTAATTCACATTTAACTATTATTTATAGGACTTAGGACTCTTGCTATAGGATTGATTATTTTCATATATGACTTTTATGTACTTCTTATAGATAGTTTATATTGTTGTTTAGATAGTTTATGTTAATTTAGATTTTAACTAATTATTATTATTATTATTATTTCACGCCATTAAGGGAATACATCTAAGGAGGTATAATTTTGATTTCTGATTCTTATGTTTTTACTTCCACGAATTATATTTTTATGATATAAGTAATTAAAAATATGTGATCAAATTATATAGACTATGTTTTAATTATCTGTTATTTTTTGAAGAAGTATTTTGTTTATATTTATTTGTTCTTATAAAATTTTTTGGGTTTTTTTTTTCTCTATCTCTCCTTTATGTAAAAATTGTTGTATAAAAATTGGTGTATATTTATTTATGCTATAGTTTAAACTCTGGTCTCTTAATTACATTTCAGGTTACTACATTGTATGAGGATGATTGTGTGAGGCTCAAAAAGTCATTCAATAGCTCTGAAACCAATTTGGCCTTTACCAAAAGTAGCACACACACCGTAATATACATAACAAAATTCACTTTATTTGCTTCATTTTATGTTAGAAGTAAAAAAAGAAGGAAATAAGAAAAAAAATAAAAAGACAATTATTTTTCTTCTGTATGAATAGAGAGAACAAAAGAGAGAGAAAAGTAGAGTGAAGAAACTAAAATTATGTTACATTCTATTCAAACAAATTTAATATAAAAAATATTAATTAACAAGAACACATTTCTAATTTCATTGATTTTCTATTATCTCTCCATGCCTCCTCAACTGTGAAGTGGTGAAAAATATCAATAAGGGTCCACAAATTTTTGCTTTTTTCCCTTGTTTTGTGCCATTTCAAATAATTAAAAGAAAAAAGCTTAAGTAATATTTGGTATACAAAATATTTTAATACTTTTTAGAATATGGTATTAAAATAATATTTTCTTTCGTTTGGTAGAATTGAAATTAAAAATATTTCTCAGACATAATTTCTTTTTTGGGAGTGTTAACTTACATGAAAGTTTAAAAAAAAACATTTTCACCTACACAATCATAAACAAAACTTCCACATGAAAATGGATGTAAAATACTTCAATTAATTACACACTTGAATATGATCTACTCTGAGTGTCTTGAGTTCATTCCTTCAAAGTAATTGGCAATATACTATGCATTTGTGAATGAGCTTTGAAATGATAAACCAAACTTAAAATAGTGAGTAAGGTACATTTCGTAATGGGGCACTGTTGGCATAAATTCAAGAAATTATACTGCGAATGATGGGGATAGTTACAACAAATCAAAATATTTTTCTTTAAAAAAAACACATTATAAGACAAATCTTAAAAAACTGTCTTAGAATGTTTAAGATTGTTTTCTCAAAAAACCATATTAGAATCTTCTATATATTTTTAACTTTTTTTAAAAAAATACATTCTAAGACGGTTCTCTAAAAAACCGTCTTAGAAAGTGTACCCTTCTAAGACAGTTTTTAGCTAAGAACCGTCATAGAAAATATAAATTTTTTACAACATCTCCTACAATGACGGTTAATAACTGACGTAGAATGCATATTTTAACCGACGTAAAAAGCTTTTTTTGTAGTAGTGCATCCAGAAGAACTACAAGTTAAGCTCAAAACACGAATAACAAACCACTTCAATTCAGGACATCCATCCCCAAACATTTCCCACCATTTTGCAGGTGGCATAGTCTTCCTAGAGTTTATTGTCCATTAAAGACCTTTGGCAAAATGAAATTCAAGAAGTTGCCCATTAATTTTGTTTCTTACCCTAACATCCTTTACCAATCTCATCATACAAATAAACAATCCTTCTTTCACTTCTCGATTATCTTTTTTAAAATCATCTTCAAAATGCAATTGAGGATTAAGATAATATGCAATTGCATGCAAAGGCCTATAAAGTTGGTTCTCCCACCTCTTATCAATAATTTCCCAAATAGGTTCATAACTACACAAATAAATAACATAAAATATATTTAGAATTAGGCATAGTCACATAGATAAATAAAGTAAACTATATTTTATAATTTGAAAAACTTACTTTTTCTTCACATTATTGAAGTTACTTTTAATCCTTTCCTTTGCATGATCCATCTCAACATTATGAAACCCATGGCGGGTTGTTGATCAGAATACACCAATCGAAGGACTACCATAAGAGGGGCAGCAACTTTGGGGCATATGGATACATTCTTCCAAAATCTACTATCCAAAACTGAATTTTCTACTTTTATCCCTTCTTGTGAAGTTCCAAACTTATTTTTTTCCACTCCCCAGAACTAAACAACCTCATCAAAGATGTTTTCATTTCATGGAGACAAGCTAAAGTTAAGTAAGCAATTGCAAATCTAGTCATACCAAGTCTAACCAAGTCCCTACCATTTGTGTACTTCTTGAGCATGCTAATAAGCATTGTTCTACCATATATATATAAGTGGTTATCTTTCTTCCCTTCTTTATAGTAGCTTTATGAACCTTCAAATGTTTCTCCAAGTCCTCAAGTATCATATCAATGCAATGGGCAACACATGGAGTCCAACACAAATTTGGTCGAGTATGCATCCACAATTCTCCTACTGCTTTGAAATTCGCAGCATTATCAATAATCACCTGAACTACATTTTCTTCTCCAACAAATTTGACATCATCTAACATCTTAAAAACTTTGTCAGTTGTTTTTGAGATGTCAGAAGTATCTAAGGAATACAAGAATATTGTTCCTTTTGGACTGTTCACCAAAAAGTTACAAATTGAACGCCTTTTTTTATTTGTCCACCCATTAGACATTATTGAGCCATCAGTTCTCTTCCACTCATCCCTAAACTCTTGCAAATTGTCATCAGTTTTCTGCATTGCTTGTTTCAATAGCTTCTCTCTAATATCATGATAAGATAGAGGTCTATAGTCAGGTCCATATTTCCCAATCATCTCACACATCTTTGAAAATGCAGGATTTTTGATAGCATTGAATGGAATGACACTTGTGTAAAAAAATTCAGCAACTTGAGCATCAACTAAAGGTTTATCTTTTTTTTTTTCATCAATTGATTCAAAGTTGCTTGAACATTGCCACTCCCACTACTTGCACTACCTTTTTTTTCCTTTTGAACCAAAACCTCTTTGTCCCTGCAAGTTGGTTGCCTCTGCCCGCTCAACACTTTCTTCATCTTCATCAATACTATTTAATCTTCTTTTCTTTTCTTTTGTTGCTTTAGATTCAGCAATAATTTTCATCATTAGCAATTTGATCTCATCTGGCACGTAGCACAAGGCTCAGAATCTTTAAGAATAAGAGTGGTTACCTGAAATAAAAAAATAAACTGAATGATAAGCATGGAGAAGATCTTCAATCTGAAAAGTAATTTGCTTAAAAATAATTTATTATTATGTAAAAAAGATGTTTTGCATACTCTTTAAGGATTACAAAAATTCAGCCATACATATATAAGTGAAAATATAAATAATTAATATTATCAGAACAGTTGAGAGATGTCACTAATATAAGGAGTATAAAATTTCAGCCAATTTCTTCTAACATATAAAACTATGGCAGTGTTGTAGCCCCAATTTTTTTTCTTCTTAAATTGCAATATGCAAGAATACACTAACCAATTATCATTTTTGTTATTTTTCACTTAAATTTCTTATTAATCTCCTCTATAGATAGCAAGTATTCCTGCAGTCTGCCTACAAAACTTTGAGAAATAGGCAATGGAAGATCCCAAAAATATACTCATCATAAAAGCTATGCCTTTGATGTTAAAAGCTATGTATTCTTTGCACAAATCAGACTCAAGGCTTCTTTCTAATGATTGGTAAATTTTGAGCAGTAGTGTTTCAATTTTTAACAAATGTTTGTTGAATTATACATCAATAGTAAATGCAGCGTAGTACACCTATGGTAGTCAATGACTTGAACTTCATGATCATAAAAGCATTGTCTGTCATATTTTTTGTTAGAAAGAACTTTCTTGAACTTCATGATCATAAAACTTCAAGGACATAGTTGTGTGTCTCTGTTATATGGATTTACCCTTAAAAATGATCTTTGAACCAACAATACGATATATTGTAAACTAATATTTTGAGTTTGAAACTAACTAACCATAATTGCATACTTGTTTTTCTTCAATTTGTTGAATTACATTGTTGCAGCAAAAATATTACACGAAAAATAAAAACATTTTATTTGTTATGTATTAGAAACTACTAAGGCTTTAACATGGTAGAATCTTGCCTATAAGTTGTTTACATGGGTGCAAAGAGAGAAGACTGGTATTAGGAGAGTAGCTTGGATGTAGAAGGAGATTGATTAGGCAAAACCTTGAAACTATTAAGAAGGATTTAGAGGTAAAGGGTTTTTCATGAACATGATTCTTAATAAAACTCTATGGCATTGCTTGATTCATGTCACTGACTCCATCTTGTAGGAAAAGGATTAGATGTTGTTATTGTACCAAGACTTTAAGATTTCATTTAACTGTAAGAAACTAAACTAAGAATTCCTAGTTCTCTAGCTACTGAGTAGGATTAAGCTATGTGAATACTTTTCCTTCTGCCTATATTGCTTTATTAAATGCATCCACAACCTAGCACTTCACTCTGAAGTTCTTAAATGGGTCTTGCCAATTATAAAGGGTGTAGCATTACTGCCTTAGTTTGAAAATAATTATAAAGCACTTTTGTGTAGAAATGTTTAGTCTCTATACAAAAGAAACAAAGCTTACTTATGAGTTTTGACTGTAGATGGACTAAGGTATGATACAAAAACTTGCAACCCTGAAGATGAACCTGCCAGTAGTCAACAATAGCACCCAGGTATGGTATCCTCAACTACGGTGGGAATGCACTTTTTTTCCAGAAATTTTGAGCTAAAAGAGCATTACTACAAATCCAACGCAAAAGAAAAAAGGTTAACTTAAAAAAATTGGGTCACTATATTGAAAAATCAAAAATGGGGAAAAATTGAAAAACACTTCAGTGACTTCACCCACCGTGTCGCACACTTGCATAGTCGCACTCCAACACCGAAAACCTCCCTTCATTGTCGCACCCCACTGTTGCCCTCCGACACCAACCACATCACAACAAGAAGCCAGGAATCACGAACCAAATAAGCAGCTCAGTTTGCACTTTGTAGAACTCGAACAAGGAAGACAGAGAAAATGAAGCTTGAGTCTATCAAATAAGCAGTTGTAGCATGACGCCGTTTTGGGTTTTCATAAACCCGCAAACTCATATCAGACTCGCGAGTCTACCCAAACTTGCCTGAGTCTGTGCTAACTCAGACAAGTCTACTTCGTTTTTTATTCTGCTTTCGATTTAACTCGCCGAGGCTTAGTGGAATTGTAAAATCGTATGATTCTAAGATTTAACACGCGAGTTTGACAACCATGGATAAGGGTAACATATATTTGCACTTTTTTATATTTACTAAAGCTAATATTCTTGTTGAATACCAACCGTTTTCACTATTCTAAGTCTCTTGCATTTACGCATGTAAGACGATGGAGTTATATATCCTTTTGCGGATCAACCAATCTAAGGTTCATTAACTATGATGTCTAATGGTCCAATCCAAATATGACAATATTATATAACCCATATTAGATTTAGAAAATAGGGCATGGTACACTTTCATACTTAAATGTTTTTTACTTAGATATTATTTCTCAAAGACACGATCTAGCAAGAGAAATTCTATATATCCACTTTAAGCATCTATGCCACAAATAAAAACTAAAAAGAAAGCTAGTGATGATCCCCTGTTTAGATATTAATATTACAAGAAAAAAATCATTTGGTATGAAAATTCTCTTCGCATGTTAATTAAAAAAATGGTCTCAAAGTTTATTATACGACAAAATTTGTAATAATTTTTTACCACAATTTTGCTCATTGCAAATATTTTAGAAAGAAGTTTTCTTTTTATCATGATTTTGAGACGAAAAACAAGACCAGATATATTGGTTTAATTTTCATTTTTCAAAAATTTCGAGATTAAATTTGTAATAAAAATGATAAAATTTATTTCATTTATTATTTAAAAAATATAAAAATGAAGTTATACAAAAATTTCCATCACAATAATGTTGTCATAGAAAATAATAATAACAATAAGAAGAAGAAAAAGAATAACAATAATGATTCAATAGCTACAAAGTCTTACATTATTTAGAAGTCAATACCAAAGGACTTTTATAATATCCTCTTAACTCACCAAGCACCTTTTACTAAGGATAAAACTATGACAATCGACTGAACACTTAAACGGACAATACTCAGATATGGGGATCCTAATATCATTTTGGTATGTTACATTTTTGCCTTTTTCATTTTAGTCCTTTATGTTTTAAAACTCCAAATTTGATCCACAGGAATACTCAAATTACTTCGATGGCCTTTCTCAATGATCAACCTTATAAGCTCATGAATACTAGGTACAAAATTTTTATCTTGGAATCTCAAAACTCCATTAAGCCCTAACGTAAACGTATTCTCTTTCCCTTGGGCTAAAGACTCAGTCTCTAATTGAGCTAACAAGAATGGGTTTGACTTTTGACCTTCTCTAATCTTCTTTATCAAACTATAGTCACCTTCAAAATACCCAACCTCACACTCCTAGGGGTAACCTAACACACCAAACTCGTGTCTCTAAATTGTTCTATATAAGGTCCATCTCCTTAAACCATCAATGTAGACATATGCAAAGATTTTCTACTCAAGACATCAATCACCACATTGGCTTTACTGGCCTGTTAACTAAGCTTAAACTTATAGTCCTTAAAGGTATTCAAACCACTTCCTCTATCTTATAAAAAAAAGCCATTTTAGAATGAAAGGAAAGAGAAAGAGATAGAGAGAAAGGTGAGTGGAGAGACAAAGACAGAGGAAAATGGCTAGAATAGTGGAGAAAGACGTGGTATGGATCTGAGAGAGTTTCAACATTCCCCTTTTCACATTTCCCTGGTGATTTCTTACAATCAGATGTGTGGATAGTGTTCAACTGGTGGGGGAAAGTTTGTGATTTGTTCATTTCAAGGAAGCGAGATAAGCATGGGGTTAGGTTTGGTTTTGTAAGTTTAAAGGAATCCACAATGATCTAGGAGTTCGTTAAGAAATTAGACCAAATTACTATAGGGAACAACAAAATACAAGTCAAAATTCCACATTTCGACAAGGACGATACATCACTATTAGAAAATACACTTTCAACATCGGTTATTTAGAACATTCTACATCGGTTCTAAAACCAATGTTGAAAGTGACGATGTTGAATGTATGAATGTTAACATCGGTTTTGGAGAACCGATGTTAACATACATATAACAACATCGGTTCTCTAAATAACCGATGTTAAACACAATGAACAACAGCAAAAAAAGTGTACGCATGATGAACGTTGACATCGGTTTTCCAGTAAAACCGATGTTAATATGTTAATTTAACATCGGTTTTCTAGAAAAACCGATCTTAATATATGCCCTTAACATCGGTTTTGCTAGAAAACCGATGTCAACGTTGATGATGCATACACTTATTTGGTGTAGTTCTTTGTGTATAACATCGGTTAATTATAAATAACCGATGTTAATATTCAAATATTCACATCGGTTATTTATAACTAACCGATGTTAATGTACACTAGTTGACATCGGTTATCTACAGATAACCGATGTTAAAATACAAACGCTGACATCGGTTATACACAAAAAACCAATGTTAATATACAAGCGTTAACATCGGTTTTCTATTATAACTGATGTTGGTTATGATATTGACATCGGTTTTTGTTAATAACCGATGTTGTTTTCAAATATTTTTTTTTATATATACTTTCTATTTTTACAGTAAACCCAAAATTGTACCTGTCAAATGCAATTTCAGGAGGCCTAATTCATAGCAAATAAACATTTTATTCTGCTTTCAAACAGTTTTAATAATAATAAACATCAAATAATTTATTTATATATTATAAAGAACAATCAACAAATGAATTCAATGTTCATGTTACATAGAAAATGTCAAAAATGTTAAAAAATGTCCCTAAATCCTAGGCCTGATCTCTAACTCGGAGATAAAACTGCGCCCACTGGATCCGCAATGCTTTTAATGTCTCAGGCTCCAATGGTCTAGGGTCGTTAAAATACTGCATGATTAAATAAATCATATTAAGTTAATAATGTAATACAAATTATAAATAAATCGATTTTGTTTGAAATAAACTTACCGCTTCCCAATTATTTCTAAAAGTTCCTAAAATGATGGTGGACATCCAGTGCATGACATAGTAGCCGCACTCAGTAGTTCCTTTTTGTCTATTACACTAAATACATAATGAAATTTGGATATTAATTAAACTACACTGTAATTTACAAAACAAAAGTTGAAAGGAAAGATATTGACCTGATAGACGAGGAAGAAGCATAGATTGGTGGTGATCGTTCTAGTGCAACCTCGAATAAAGCTGAGATTTATAACGAGGAGGCACGGAAGAAAACATAGAAGCATAAACCAAAGAGGGTGGAGAGTGTCAATGATGATGCATAAGCCTTTGGTGATCACTGGAAAATTCTGATTGCTTTATGCATTCTGAAGCTGAAGCACTAGAACATACGAAGAAAAGAGATACAGGCCATCAAAGTGTGTCACTGGAGAATGAGACAGGAGATTCAACTATGCTGAAGATGGGAGATTCAGCTAAAGTTGTGATAAAACAAGACATGAAGGGAAGAGAGCATAAATATGGGTTTAACAACAATGAACGTGAGAAGCCAGAGAAGAAAAGGGTGGTGGATGATGAAACTGGCGACAAACATGAGCTGGATGAAGTCCTAAGGAGGCAAATTGAAACAAAAAACCGATGCCTCAATCAGAGAAAAATGTAGCTGTCACTTACTAGCTTTGGTGACCTCTGTCTCTGCAGAAAATTACATTAGATGATGTTAATCAATTCTCCTTCATCATGATCATTTCGATTAGCATGAACGTCGTTAGCTTCTTCTTATCCGACAACGTTACCAGTTATTTGAGCGGTCAAAGGACTAACATAGGTGCCCATGTATGAATCATCATCTTCTACATTAACACCAACTATTTTGCCCTGCAGAACCACGCACCACCTTTCATCACAAGGGTCTTCAACGTAAAATACTTGTCTAGCTTGTTCTGCCATGATGAAAGGGTCATTGTGGTAACCAAGTTTCTTTAGATCTACCAGGGTAAATCCTATATCATCGGTGCGCACACCGGTGTTGTTGTCAACCCATTTACATTTGAAAACACATACTGTAAATTTCACATAATTAAGCTCCCAAATTTCATCAATGAACCCAAAGTAAGGGATGGAAGCTACACAGGGATTGGCATCATTGACACTTGCAAAGTGTTGAGATTCAGCCCTTAGGGTGACCCCGTTGTTCTGCATTGTACTTTTGTCATCTTGTGCTTTTGTGTAAAATGAATACCTGTTTATGTCGTATCCTTGCCAGGTTATAACATTTCTTTTAGGCCCATCTGCTAGCTTTCTTAATGTTTCTGAAGCATTCTCATCTGCAAAGATTGTATCTTTAAACCAATCACAGAAAGTCTTGTTATGCTTTTTCAACACCCAATTCTTTGACATTTTCGGATTATTCTGTTTGACTAAACCTTCATGCTTAACTATGTATGGCAAAACTTCATTACTGTTGTTCAAGACATACAAGTGAGCTTGTAACAAATCTTCTACACTTGGAGTGATCACCTGCAGTCCTCTTGAACCCTTACCACCCACTCTGTCATCATGCCGAGACTCAGGAAGCCCAACAGGTTTAGCCTTCTCTAAGTATTCTGAACAAAATTCAATGGCTTCTTCTGCAATGTACCTCTCAACAATAGATGCTTCTGGACGATATAGATTCTTTGTATACCCTTTTAAGATCTTCATGTATCGCTCAACCGGATACATCCACCGTAGATAAACAGGACCACAACATTTGATTTCTCTGACCAAATGCACAATCAAGTGAATCATGATGTCAAAGAAAGCAGGGGGAAAATACATCTCCAACTGGCACAGTATAATTGCGGCCTCATTTTCCAACTCATCAAACATGACTGGATCAATGACTTTGCTACATATAGAATGGAAGAAAAAGCACAGGCGAGTTATCGTTAACCTGACTTTGTTTGGCAAGATGTCTCGTATAGCCACGGCTAACATTGTTGCATCAACACGTGACAATCATGAGACTTTAACCCACCAAGCTTAAGCTCCTTCAACTGCACAAGGCTCTTAATATTTGAAGAGTATCCTTGTGGAACTTTACCCGCGAGACACTGACAAAAACTGATCTTCTCCTTTCTGGACAAAGTATGACAAGCTGGAGGCAAGTATATTTTTTACCATCAGACCTTGGATGCAACTGCGATCGTATGCCCATGTCAGCTAGATCTTGACGGGTATTCAACCATCTTTCGTCTTGCCTGAATGTTAAGGAGGTCCCAATGACACTGTCACATACATTTTTCTCCACATGCATAACATCAATACAATGTCTAACATCTAGATCAGACCAGTACGGAAGATCAAAGAAAATGGACCTCTTCTTCCATATGCAACTCTTACTTTTATCCTTCTTTTGGGTCTTTCCAAATACAGTATTAGGTGTTCAACCCGCTGGAAACCTGCTCACCAGTCAACGGTATCGGCGCATTTCATGCTCTTGACTTCCATTAAAAGCTTTTTTCAATCGTCTGTAAGGATGATGAGTTTAGAAAACGGCGATGTCTAGTGTACACTGTTTTTCTACCATGTTTCAGTTGTATGTAGCTTGTGTCTTCTTCACAGATGGGGCATGCATGATGACCCTTAACACTGTAACCGCTGAGATTCCCATATGCTGGAAAGTCATTAATGGTACAAAAAAGCATTGCACGCATTTCAAAAGTCTCCTTGCGAAACCCATCAAACACTAAAACCCCTCATCCCACAACTTTCTCAGGTCTTCAATCAACGGACTTAGATAAACATCAATGTCATTTCCTGGTTGTCTTGGGCCGATATCATCATAGACAACATCATGTATTTTCGCTTCATGCACAACCAAGGAGGCAAATTGTAAATTACTAGTAGAACTGGCCATGAACTGTGTTGAGTGCTTAAATGCCATATGGATTCATTCCATCACTGGCTAGTCCAAGTCTAAGATTTCTTGCCTCTTTGCCGAAATCCGGATACAAACATCAATCTTCTTCCACTGGGAGCAATCAGCGGATGACGGACCATTCCATCAGATTTCTCCCATTTGCATGCCATGTAAGGTCTTTTGCGTCGTCCTCATTAGCAAAAAACGCTTAAACCTTGGAATGATGGAAGATACCACAACACCTTCGCTGGAGGGCCCTTCTTTGAGTTTTCATCAGAACTGCATCCTCATCATCCTTCACTTTGTACCGTGAGCCCCACACCTAGGGCATTTTGACATTTCTTGAAATTCATGTCTGTACAGTATGCAATCATTGGGCAAGCATGAATCTTCTGATACTCCATACCCATCGGACACAATATCTTCTTGCTCTGATAGTAGCTTTTAGGCAATGTGTTTCCTCTGGAAGCAGATCGTGCACTACTTGAAGCATGAAGTAAAGCTTTTGTCACTCCACCCATATCTGGCCTTGACATTAACCAGACTTAACACCGCGACAACAGCGTCAAGGAATTCTTGCACCCCGGATACAAAGGCTTCTTTGAATCACTCTGCAATCTTCATACACAGGGGCATGTGCTTGCTGGAAAGACTCTTGTCCAAGGTCACGAATCATATCCTCCAAGCGATCTCCCATTTCTACATCAAACGGTTCGGATTGGCCCACTCTGCATGTCTGTCATTTCACCATGCCATATCCACGTCGTATAATTCTTCTTAATTCCATCACACAACAGATGCTCTCGTATGTCATCCAGTATTTGTCGTCTTCCGTTCAAACAATTGATGCAAGGACAATAATATTTTCCATCTTCATCCGGTTGACCTCTTTCTGAAGCAAATTGCAAGAATGCTCGACGCCTTCCTCATATTCTGGGCTCATGCGACTTTCATTCATCCAACTTCGATCCATCTAAGTAATAACTCGTCATACTCCAAAGTTATTCGATGCATGAAAATCTCACTTTTTTATTATAGGTGTGGCCCTATCCCATTAGGAAGACCGTCTTTTATGGTAGCTTCATACATCAGGGTTAATTCTATTTTGTTAAATTTGACAAAATTTTGGCAGCATTTCGCATTGGTCTCCAAGTACACGACATGAAATCGGTGAAATTAATTTCCCGATAATCAAGTATGCACTCAGAGAACAACTAGAAATGCATTACCGAAATTTCATCAAATTAAACAAAATAATAATAACCTTACGAATGAATCTAACATAAAAATACCAGTCTCCCCAAACTGTCCAAACGGACAATTCAAGACTAAATACAATGACTAATGCAAACTGTCCGCAAGATCATTGCATTCAGTCTCAAACGGAATCTAAGGTTCACTCAGCATGAACAACAGTTGTTTATATAGCAAATTACATGATACATACAAGAACATACAAAAGGTAAATTCAATTACAGCAAATATAGACATCAACAGTTGTTTATGTATCTAATTTAAAATGCTGGGTTTGAAGGGTGCTTATGCTTTATTATTGTGTTGGGTATATGTTGTGTGTGTGTGTGTGTGTGTGGCTGTTTGTGGTTGTGTGTGTGTGTGTCTGTTTGTGGTTGGAGTATTGTGTGTGTGTGTGTGTTTGTGGTTTTGTGTGTGTGGTTATGTATGTGTATGTATCTGTGGCTGTGTGTGTGTGTGTGTGTGTGTGTGTGGTTATGTATGTGTATGTGTCTGTGGGTGTGTGGGTGTGTGGGTGTGTGTGGCTGTGTGTGGGTCTGTGGGTGTGTGTGTGTGTGTGTGGTTGTGTGTGTGTGTGGGTCTGTGGCTGTGTGTGTGTGGGGGGTCTGTGGGTGTGTGTGTGTGTGTGGCTATGTGTGTGTGTGAGTGTGTGGTTATGTATGTGTATGTGTCTGTGGCTGTGTGTGTGTGTGTGTGTGGTTATGTATGTGTATGTGTATGTGGGTGTGTGCATGTGTGTGTGGTTGTGTGTGTGGGTCTATGGGTGTGTGTGTGTGTGTGGCTGTGTGTGTGTGGGGGGGGGGGTCTGTGGGTGTGTGTGTGTGTGTGTGTGGCTGTGTGTGTGTGTCTTATTTCTGTAATTAGGATTTCTTAATTATCTACTAATTAGGATTTCTTAATTATCATTTCTTGTTTTTATTAGATTAGGATTTCTTAATTTTTCTGCTATTTTTTCTTGTCTTATTTCTGTAATTACCCATAGGGATTTGTGAAACCCCTACACTATGTATTGTACCTTTTACATGATTGCAAATTATCCATTCAAGAAAAGAAGTGGATAATTTTGATGTAGAAGAAAAGAAATTACTTCGACTTCCCTTCACCATTTGGATAAGCCTTTCTCTGCAGTTTTAGTTTTCCTCCTAGATTTATCTTTATTATTATTTAGCCCCAATGCCTGGATAGGACTAGTAAGCAAGGCAAGGCAAAGAATGTGACTAACTGAGGAAGGCAGAATAGAATTGGAAAGGGGGGGGGAGACAAACAACAAAACCATCAGAAAGATGGTTGAATATTCTAAGGTGCTGATAGCTAAACAATACAGAGTAGGATCAGAAACATATTATGCACCCTGTCTTGGGAGTTTTTTTTGTCTCCAATCATGGGAGATGAGATGCCGTTAGAATTAGTCGTATTGGATTTAGCAAGAAGATTGTAAATATATTGGCTCTAAGTCACAAGTAGAGAACCATCAGAAAGATGCTTTACTTCAATGCCTAAAAAGTAATCAAGATGGTCAAGCTGTTTTAGGGCCAAGACTGATTTCAATTGAGTGATCAATTGTTGAATTAAAATAGGAGAGTTCCCTGTAAAAATAATATCATCAAAGTAGACCAAAATATTTTGCAGTAACAATGATTGCTATAATTATTAATAGTGTTTCTAATATTGTCACTTGCAGTTTATTCAGCATATTTGTGGAGCTTCTGCAGGGTTGCGGGGAAAAAGATGGCAGTGGTGGTGGTTTGCTCTTACTTACTCGATTTGGAAGCATAGGAAAAACATTATTTTCTCCAATACGAAATTATTTTCCCTACGCTGTATCAAATCTCTAACCAAGAACAGCAACCTATCAGCCTCTTGGGAAGTCATAAGGAGGAACGATGGGAATGGAACTTTAAATGGAGGGGAAACTTATTTGATAATGAAGCTACAATGGCTGCTGAATTCCTAGAGGAAATAGTAGGGCTAGCAGTACAACAACAAGGAGCAGACTGATGGGTTTGGAAGCAAGACTCGAGTGGAATCTATTCGACCAGAACTGCATATAAGTTTCTGCTGGGGGAAATAAGGGGGGAATCAGAGGATAGGAGTTTCTCGCTTCTGTGGAGACTTAAAATACCACCTAAGGCGAAGGTATTTACATGGAGGCTCATCAAAGACCGTTTACCAACGAACATGAATTTAAGAGGAAGACAAGTGGAGATAGCTAATCCATTGTGCCCGTTCTGGAACAATTTGGATGAAGATGCAGCGCACCTTTTCTTCAACTGCAGCAAGGTACTTCCCTTGTGGTGGGAGACAGTCTCATGGGTCAAATCAGTGGGTGCTTTCCCAAAAGAACCGAAAGACCACTTCATGCATCATAGCAGATCGAATGCTACACGAACAAGGCTTTTTGTATCACTAGAGGGTAGATTTTTACTTGGGCTTTAGCAGATGTATTAGCCATAATATGGTTCCTAATTAAACTGTATTAGTTTTTTCTAAGGAACCATAAGTATGGGATCCTATCTATGTACAAAGTACCTCTGGTACTTCATCACTATTTACATAATGAAATATTTATATATTTTTGCCGATAAAAAAAAAACCATGCAGATGATAGCAACACACTAACAGCAGTACCAAATATCACACAGATAATAGCATCAAACAATAATTTCAACCAAGAGGAAATCATGACTACAAATAGCAGAGGCAATAACAGACCAAAACGCAACACACACAAGCCCAAGTACCTCAGTGACTTCGTATAAGGACCAGGGGAGCTGCAAGCCCGATAGCAGATTCTAGAATTCCTTCTACTTTGCGCTTAAAGCTTTTTCCACGTTTTACTTGATACCTGTGTGGTTATGCAATTTCAAAATTCTGTTATAACAACTTAGCAAAATATCTTGTATGAAATGGCTATAAAAAGGGGTAATGATGAAATAAAAAGATATCAGAATTATTCCCTGCAATTTAGCTTTTCTTTTATTCCAGTTAGCTATCAACTGGTCCGACCTTAGCTTTTCTTTTATTCCAGTTAGCTATCAACAGACTAATAGGAAAGAACAAAATACTAAACATTTATTTAATTAAATCTAATAAAAAATTTACTTCAATCACATTATTTAACAAAATACTTGCAAGGTAGGGGTGTCTTCTAAGAGCTGGAGTGTTTGGCAGCCTATTATAAGGAAGTTTGAAGCCAAGTTTGCAAAATGGAAACAAAGAAGCCTATCCTATGGGGGGCAGAATCACTCTCATTAATTCAGTTTTATCAACAAAGTGTACCATAATTCTATTTATCAACAACATTTTTTTATTAGGGTAGCAGTGCAGGGTTATTGTATTCTATTTAGATTGGCACGTGATTCGTAGGACCTATGGTTCTGCTAGTCTGCTGGTTTCTACCTTGTATATTTAGTACCTCTGGTACTCATAGTTATTAATACAAATTATAATTTTGCTGATAAAAAAAAAGATAATACAAGAGAGAGAGAAGGGCAGTGGCAGTCACAACATATATATAGAGAAGGGCAACAGATAAAATTACAAAAACATTCAACACTAACAATGAACAAGTTCTGAGAGTTTAAATCACAGTAAATACTTCAAAGATATCAGTCCAATGAAAGAAAGGTCATGTAGAGAGGCATGAACATATCAGTCCAATGAAAGAAAGGTCATGCAGACAGCCATAGCATAAGTTACAAATATACCAGTAATGCATACAACAACAATTTCAAATTAGTTTTCAAATCAAAGATATAAATACCTGACTTTGAGGCTTCAAAGATATAATCAAAGCGCTTCCACAGCAACGCCAATTAGCAGTAGTAAATGATAGCCCTAAAAAAAACCATACAGAAATTAGCCACAGTGTATTTAAAGCCTTTTATCAACAATATGACTTTCACTTCATGGTGATACATTGACTCTCAAAAGACATTATACTGAGTGTGTATTTAAAGCCTTTTTCAGCCATTCTATCAAATAGCTCATGGACAATTTTTTAAGAATACATATCATACATTGACTCTTTAACATAGTTGGGGAAGGCATCACAGGTCTAATGAGGGAAGCAGTCCGGAAGAATTTTTATAGTAGCTACAGGGTTGGAATGAAAAATGAACCCACAAACATTCTGCAGTATGCAGATGATACTGTTTTTGCGGGTGAGGCTACATGGGACAATGTCTTGGTGTTGAAGGCCATGCTAAGAGGTTATGAAATGGTCTCGGGCTTGAAGATTAACTATGCTAAGAGTCAGTTTGGTGTTATAGGGGGTGTTGTTACTTGGACCAATGAAGCAGCTCAAACCCTGAATTGTAGACAATTGGAAACCCCATTCACCTACTTGGGTATTCCAATTGGGGCTAAACCTTCCAGCAGTGTTGTGTGGGAGCCTTTAATCAAAAAATGTGAGTCTAAACTATCTAAGTGGGCCCAGAAAAACATATCAATGGGAGGAAAGATAACTCTAATCAATTCTGTTCTCAATGTTGTACCAATTTATTTATTATCCTTCTTCAAGATTCCACAAAGGGTAGTAAATAAACTGGTAGCCTTGCAAAGGAACTTTCTATGGGGGGGAGGGGGACCAAGACCATAGGAAAATTTCTTGGGTAAAATGGGAGATTGTATGCCTACCCAAGTCTGAGGGGGTCTAGGGATTAAAGATATCTCTAAATTTAATATAGCTTTGCTGGGAAAGTGGATATGGGCCTTAGCTTCTGATCTGCAACAACCTTGGGCCAGGATTATCAATTCCAAGTATGGAGGCAGGTCTGATTTTCAGTCAGCTCGTGTTCAAGGGGGGCATTCATACTGGTGGAGGGACCTAAGAAAGCTTTATCACTAGTCTGATCAAAGCATTTTTCAACAATGCATGAGCTGGAAGGTTGGGTGTGGGGATAAAGTCAGCTTTTGGAAAGATAAGTGGTTAGGGGAAGGTCCTACTCTTCAACAGAAATACAATCAGCTGTTTCTCATTAATAGACAGCAACCCGACCTTATTTCAATGATGGGAAATTTCTCTCAAGATAACTGGAGATGGGACTTGAAATGGAGGAAGAATCTGTTTGATCATGAAAGTGATCTAGCTGTCAATTTTATGGAAGAAATCAGCTCTATACATATTCAGAGGCATGTTAAGGACATCATGACTTGGAAAGCTGATCCTAGTGGTGTTTATTCCACAAAGTCAGCCTACAAATTAATGATAACCCCCTCTACTCCAGCCTCTGAACCGAGATCCTCAACATTACTATGGGAATTGAAAATTCCCCCAAAAGCTGCAGTTTTCACTTGGAGGCTTCTTAAAGACAAGCTCCCTACTAAAGCTAATCTCATAAGAGGAAATGTGATCATCCAGGACACTGTTTGTCCCCTCTGTGGCCTAGAACAGGAGGAGGTGGGCCATCTATTTTTTAACTGTAAGAGGATAGTAGGCCTGTGATGGGAGTCGATGACATGGGTACAGGCTCAGGGAACTCTCCCAGCTTCTCCAGTGGATCATTTTCCTGTGGTGGGTTTTTGGAGGGCAGCACCAGAGGTGCTTTGTAACATCTTTTTCCAGTACCTCTTGTACTGTTTTTGACTATATTAATACATATATATAATTTGCCTTCCAAAAAAAAAAACATATCATACTTCTATCCAGTCAAACTAAAGCAATAACTAATTAATTTAATTAAACAGGGACCAATTTAGATGTGAATCATTAAAGGTAGATGATGGCATTCAAAGAATGATAGCAAACCTTTCTATTTCTATTTTTTACACATTTAAAACTCAAACATATAAAATAAAAAATATATAACAAACTAACAAAGATAAAGACAAAAAAAGGAAATATACACTTACCTCAGTTGGTGTTGCTGCCCATCATTTCACTCTCACAACAAATAGGAATCATGTACCTGCATGGAAGAAATAATCACACAACACACAATGATCAGAATAAGCAAATGCATATAATTAAGCATGATACAATATCAATATTGATGGAAGTAACAATGACTTGTCAAAAATTTGGATGAAATTCAATATGTAAATCAAAGCTTTGTCCCTGAAACCCTCTGTCTAAATCAAAGCTTTGTCCCTGAAACCCTCTATGTAAATTTGACAGCCTCGTCTCTCCCTTCCTGAAAACCCACTAAAAACTGCCTAACCCCCCCTGCTGTTACTCTATAATTTATTTTGCAATAACTGCTTAAGGCAGTTACATATAGTCCTAAATCACTACAGATTCAGTTACGATTAACCCTTTGTGCCTAACTAGGGTTTCAAAACATCACAACAGAGACAGACCATTGAACAATGGATTTTCATCATTAACATACAACAGAGACATACCTTCGATGGAAGCGCAGACACGAACTCCACAAACGCGAACTCGACAATGTGGTTGCAGTGACGGAAGCGCAGCCCAATTTGCGACAAACACGAACTCATGCAGAAGGAGAAACACGCCCAGGGAGTACCCTTTCCAGGACTCTTTCCTTTCCTACTTTTCTTCGACCTGTGAAAGTGAGCAAATGTTAAAACGACGAACGCCTAATGTTAAAACGAAAGGACGTACCTCAATGGATAAGGCGATCTCCACAAACACGATCTCCACAATGTGGTTGCAGTCATGGAAGCACAGGAGACTTTGACACAAGGAGAAAGAAGAAGAACGATAGGGTTCAAGCGCAAGGAGAAAGAAGAAGAACGATAGGGTTCAAGCGCGCGGGTTGTGCAATTTCAGAAGTTTAATATATAATGATAACAACATCGATTTTTTTAAAAATAACCGATGTTAACATCAACTACGTAACATCGGTTATAATAAAACCGATGTTAACATCGACTTGATAACATCGGTTTTTACAAAACCGATGTTAACAAAGGCATACTAACATCGATTTTTCCCAAACCGATGTTAACTACTCCATAGTAACATCGGTTATTAAAATAACCGATGTTAAAAATAACCAATGTTACTATGGAGTAGTTAACATCGGTTTTGGAAAAACCGATGTTAACTAAGTCTACTTATTTACAAAAATGCCACCGCGCTTTCGTTAACATCGGTTTTAGCTATAACCGATGTTAATTGGGCGATGTTGAAAGCTTTTTTTTAGTAGTACATGCACCACAGGAAATAACAACAGGAAAATGGAAGATGCAAAGAGGATAGGGAGTGGTATAGACGTGAGAAGACCTTATGCTATGGTGGTAAAAGGGACATATCAACGACCCACAATACAAACACTAGAGGTAGAAAAAGGAAGGAGGTCAGCTGGAGGAAAGATAAATCATTAGAGGTTTATCTTGGTGAGACTGAGGAAGATGGGATTATGTCCTTGTTCAGCTCAATCTAACTCTAGAACCCAGATATTTTCTCTAGTTATAGACTATGTTAGGTGGAGTGTGAAGGGATACCCATTCAAGTATGGGGGAGAGAAATGCTTCTCAATAGTGATTAGCCTCTTTGGAACATATATTGCCATGGATGAAGAGACGAAAAAGATGGAGAGACTAGACAGAGCCAAAATCCTCATGAAAGTCACATTCTCCTTACCTATAGCAATTTGTTACAATGTTAAAATAAATGGAAATCTACATCGTGTAAGAGTGGTTGAGGAGGCGAAGACCCAGGTGAATTAGTGCATGTGTTGGCACCAGAGAAATCAAGAGAAAAATAGTGAAGACAACTCTGATCATAGTGTGCTTAGGGTAGAGGGGATCTCATCCTCGTCAAAGTGCTTCTACGAAGACTATGAGGAAGGTGGTCATGGCCACATTGGCCCAAGGAGGAAGGAAGACATAGTGGTAGGGCATGGGTATTGTTTAGAGGGTAGTAAATCACATTACACAAAGGATTATGCTAAAAAGGTAGAGAAACAACCAATAGAAATTTATGGGAGCATTGGGTCAAGCCATTGTCTACCAAAGAATCAGACCTAGAAGTCAGAAGTGGGTCTAGAAAATTCAAAAAAGTTCAGCAGGAAAGATGGAATTTTAGGGATTAATCAACAAAACAAAGAGGTAGTCATTGAAAAAGGGAGAATTGGCTAGTGTAATGAGACAATCGGACAAAGAGGGATAGAAGTGGAAAAATCAACATTCAAGGCGTGTATTTTGAAAGGGGAGAAGCAAGTGGCATTGTAAGTTTTGGGCCAAACTTTGTGGCCCAACCTATACTAGGTAAAGAAGTGGTGAGACTAAAGTAGATTTAATAGGATCCGAAGAAGGCCAAATTAGAGTATGCCCATTTGTTGAATCTAAAGACGTTAAAGCTAAAGATACTTAAAAGGAAGCTAATAGCCACGTGGGAGTGCAAGGAAGAAAATTAAAAAAAAAATGATTGCTCCAGAGAATGGTGTATAGAAGAAGAAGAAGTTAAAAGGGGGCATATTGGGAACAATATAGGTGAAAGGAGTTCACAAAGCTCAACAGGGCCAAGTAAGATAAAGAAATCCTCGTTGGGAAAGATTCTCAAGAAGAATAAGAAGAAGGGGGGGAAAAGTGCAGTGTATCCCTTACCAACACTATTGGCGATACCAATGTTAGGACATGCAATCATAAGTTTTGGTTGAAGAATAATTATGAGGGGGCCTAGAAGGAGTGAGAGTGTGCTCAAAATATGGGTATGACTTATGATGGAAATGAGGAAATATTGGTAAATATGATGGAGGAGAGGGAGAAAAGGGATCAAAATGAGATAGAAGAACTTAGGAGGGAGATAAATGAAGGGGTACAAGGAGGCGGCTTATGAAGATCATAACATTTAATGCTCGAGGATCGGGAAATCCTATCAAGTGGAAATCCATTAGGAAGATTGTGGGGCTGAAAGGTGCTCAAATGTTTTATATACAAAAAACAAAAAAAGAGGTAATCACTAAAGACCTTTGTTTTGCATTATGGGGTGTGCATGATATTCAATGGTTGTATGCACCATCTAATGGGGTTTTGAGGGGTTTGTTGTGTATTTGGAACCAACAAAGCTTTTCTTTGACATCTTCTTTTTATGGAGAAGGTTTTGTGGGGGATGGAGGGCTTTTGGAAAGAGAAAAATTATGAAGTCAAAATCGTTAATATGTATTCTTCTTGTGAGAGAGGTAGTAGGTTAAGAGGGTGGGAGGAGTTAAAGTTGAAAAGGGCAAGTAGTGGTATAAAAAGTTGGTGTCTTTTAGGGGATTTTAATAGTATAAAAAAGGCAAATGATAGGGAAGGTGTAGGGGGAATAGAATATGGTAGGAGGGAGTAGGAGGACCTCAATTGTTTCATTGAGTGCGTAAAGCTTGAGGAGATAACTCTACTTGGGAGAAAGTTTACTTGATCATTTCCTCCTTGTGCTAAAAAACTCTTTCATTGATTAGGAGACCAAACCCTTTAGGGTCCTTGATTGTTGGTTGAAATAAAAAGAATTTACTAATATGTTGGAGATGGAATGGGAAGGAATGTAGATTCATGGGTGGGGAGCTTTTGTCATTAAAGAAAAAATAAAGTGTGTAAAAAAATGAAGGAGTAGAATAAAAAAAAAAAGAGGTAAAAAAAATCGAGGGAGCTTAACTTGCAGAAGAAGAAGAGATTCTACCAAAGGAGGAGATTCTTCAAAAAAAAAAAAGTTACTAGAGGAGTTTTTAAGGGTGTCCATGCATAGTGGGTCCTTACTTAGACAAATATCTAGGTGTAAATGGGTGAAGAAAAGGGACTTTAACTCAATATTTTCACTCTTTGGTGAAATTGAGGAGAAAAAAATACGTTGAAAGGACTAAACGTACAGTGTAGATGAAAAGAGAACCCTATGGTTGTGAAATAGGAGGTGAGGAATTTCTTGAAGCAGAAGCTTTGTGAAGATCCTTGTCCTCAACCTTTGTTAGATGGTGCTTCATTCAAGCAATTTTTTTTGGAAGATAATCAAATGTTTGTGGAAAATTTTGAAGAGCAAGAGATCAAAGATGCAATTTGGGATTGTTATAGTAAAAAAAGCCCCAGAATGGACGACCTTCATTTCCATTTCTTAAAGACTTAGTTTTTGGGAAGCCATGAAAAAAGATGTGGTGAGATTTGTGGTCGAATTCCATTCATATGGAATGCTTCCAAGACGTAGTAATGCTTCATTTACTGCCTTAGTACCTAAAATAGATGAGCCACAATCACTTGCAGAGTTTAGAACTATCTCGTTGGTGGAATGCATGTACAAGATCCTATCCAAATTGCATGCAAATAGATTAAAAAAAAGTGTTGCATGGAGTAATTGACCAAAGTCTAAGTGCCTTCTTGGGTAATAGATATATTTTACATAGCACTTTGATTGCAAATGAAACCATTATTAAGGAAGCAAAAAAAAAAAAAGAAGAAATGACTTTTTTTTCAAAGTTGATTATGAAAAAGACTACAACTCCATCAATTGGGAATTCCTCCTTCGTATGTTTAGGAGGTTGGGCTTTGGTGAAAGATGAGTGGGATGGATTAAAGCATCTCTAATGTTAACTCAATTTGGTGTTGGTGAACTGGAGTTTGACTTCAAAATTCATAGTTCAAAGAGGTCTTTGACAAAGGGACCTACTTGCTCCTTTCTTGTTCAATGTGGTTACAGAGGGGCTACGTGGAACAATGAGGAAAACAAATGAGAGAAACATCTTCTCAAGCTTCTTGGTGGGGGAACAAAAGGTTGAAGTTACCATGAAAAGTATGTTGTGATGTTTTGAGCTTACATCGGGCCTCAAAGTGAACTTCCATAAAAGCTACCTTGTGGGGGTGGATGGTCATACCTTGGAAAGATTCACTACATTATTGAATTGTAAAATAACCAACTTGTCATTCCTATACCTTGGGGTCCCAATTGGAGGTAACCCAAGGTTAGAAGAGACTTGGAAACCAATTGTGGATAAAGTAGCTAGAAGGTTGAACTCTTGGAATCATAGAACTCTCTCTCTCTCTTTCTCTTGTGAGAAGGCTTTGTTAAAATTAGTTGGGTTAAATGGGAAAAAGTTTGTTGGCCAAAAACACATGGGTGACTAGGGGTTAAGAACTTAAGCTTTTTTTAATGAAACATTTTTGGGAAAATGGAGATGCTATTTATTTAAACAAGAGGATTCTCTATGGGTTAAGATATTAGAATCAAAATATAGGGGGTGGAAGGGGCTTGTAGATGTAAATATTTCAAAAAAAAAACAATTTGGTGGCGTGATTTATGCTCTATTTGTGGTGGACAACCTTCATCTTGGTTTGAATCTAGGTGTAAGTGAAAGTTAGGGGATGAGGGAAGGGCAAGGTTTTGGAAAGACACATGGGAGGAGAAAATAATTTGGCATGTTTATATCCAAGATTATTTTCTCTATCTCAACAACAACAACATTCAATACATATGATGGGGGGGGGGGGGATAATGAAGTCTGATCATGGAATCTACAATGGAGGAGGCCTAGCTTCATTTGGGAGGAGGCGTTGAAATAAGATTTGCAACAAAAACTAGTTGTCATATGCCTAAATAGAAGTATGCAAGATGAGTTGATTTGGCTAGATGATTAAACTGAACAATGCTCAGTCAACTCAGTTTATCTAAATATAGTGGCTCTTAAGGAGGATTGTGAACCTCAGAAAATGTTCTTAGATATTCGGGAATTAAAAGTCCCTCCAAAGGTTTATTGTTTCATATGGAAAGCCTTGCATAATGGACTTTCATCTAAGATGGGAGTTGTACTTGTTGGATTAAGTGGCCTCAGAATAATTAAGAAGGGGGGGTTGAATTAATTATTCCTAAATCTTTACTAATTAAAAAGATTACTCTTCTAAGGCTTTTACTTACATTGTTAAGAGAATAAGGAGTAGAAGAGAAACTTAACCAAAAGTAAAAGCGGAAATTAAAATGCATAGCGGAAAGTAAAAGAGTAGGGAAGAAGGAGACAAACACACAAGAGTTTTTATACTGGTTCGGCAACAACCTGTGCCTACATCCAGTCCCCAAGCGACCTGCGGTCCTTGAGATTTCTTTCAACCTTGTAAAAATCCTTTTACAAGCAAAGATCCACAAGGGATGTACCCTCCCTTGTTCTCTTTGAACCTAGTGGATGTACCCTCCACTAGAACTGATCCACAAGAGATGTACCCTCTCTTGTTCTCAGTCAACAACCCAAGTAGATGTACCCTCTACTTGTATCACAAAGGATGTACCCTCCAATGTGTTAAGACAAAGATCTCAGACGGTTAAACCTTTGATACTTTGTGAATGGGGATACAAAAGAATTCTCAGGCGGTTAGTCCTTTGAAAACTTTTGTATAAGGGAAAGGGAAGAATCAAAAGAATTCTCAGACTGTGTCATTTTGAATTCTTTGACAAGGGAGAAGGGAGACACAAAAGAATCCAGGCGGTTAGTCCTTCGTTCTTTTGGAAAAGGGAGAAGAGAGACACAAAAAGAATTTAGGCGGTTAGTCCTTGGCGAATTCTTTTTGGCAAAGGGAGAAGAGATGAAAAAAATGAATAGCACAAGTTTTCAAGGTTTAGAAAACCAGAAAACTTTGGAAAGCTTTTGGCACAAAGAAGAAGAAGAAGTTCAAAGAGATTCAAGGCTTGTAAAGGATTGTAATGAATTGATTGGATTGTTAGAAAGATTGATTGGATTGATAGAAAGATTAATTGAAAATGCAAAACAAAGTCTTGCTTTTATAGACTCTTCATGTATGGTCAAGAGAACCATTTAGAAGAGTTATGACTTTTAGAAAAACTTAAAACCAATTTGAAAAAGTCAAAAACCATTTGAAGAGTTACATCTTTTGATTTACTCAGAAACAATCACTGGTAATCGATTACCAAATCAGTGTAATCAATTACACAAAGCTTTTATGTGAAAGGATGTGACTCTTCACATTTAAATTTGAATTTCAACGTTCAAAGGCACTGGTAATCGATTACCAAAACATTGTAATCGATTACAGCTTTTTGAAATCAATTGAAACGTTGTAAATTCATTTGAAAACCTTTTCAAATTCATTTTGCTACTGGCAATCGATTACAACAATCTGGTAATCGATTACCAGAGAGTAAAAACTCTTTGGTAAATATGTTTTGAGAAAAATCCATGTGCTACTCAGTTTTTGAAAAAACCTTTTCATACTTATCTTGATTAAGTCTTCTCTTGATTCTTGAATCTTGAGTCTTGAATCTTGATCTTGATTCTTGGATCTTGATCTTGATTCTTGGAAGCTTGATCCTTGAATCTTGATTCTTGATTCTTGAAATCAACTTTCCTCTTGAATCTTGAAGTGTTCTTGATTCTATCTTGAACTTATTCTTTGATTGACCTTTGAGCTTTTTGTCATCACCTTTGTCATCATCTTTGTTATCATCAAAACATCTTTGAATCAATCTTGATTCATCATGAAGCTTTGCTTCTACAGTACTGTCATCAAATCTATGTCCCTGGTGTAATTTGGTTGAAGAATTAAATGATCATGTTATTTCTAATTGTTCTTACAACCATCAAATCTGGAGTTCTTGTGGGAGTGGTCGAATGAGAGCACTGGCATACTAGGCACAACTCATATGCACTTTCAGCAACACAGAGGTGCTCTGTCATCTAAAAATGGAGCATCATAAGAATGACTTTGTGGGCATCTATCACTTGGAATATCTAGAAATCGTGAAACAAATGTTTGTTCAAGGAAAGCCAATTTGATTTGTGGAATACAATCCAAGAAATTATCCTTTTTACTTGGTTTTGGCTTAAGAACCTATCGGGGTATGATACTAGTACATTTTCTCAATGACAGATTAATCCCAAAGTAAGCCTAGCAGCTATGTTGGAAAGGTAATGTAGTGACCCATACATGTGGAAGGAAATACGCATGGCTCTATTTAGCATGGTCTACATGTAGGGAACATCTCTTGATGTCATTAATGCCTAGCTACCTAGGTTTCGAGACTTTTGTTAAGATACTTTGATTTCAAGTCAGTGGCTTTCGGGGTATTAGGGATATAAATGCATTTATGTGGAAAAGCTCCAATATCCACGTATAGAGGAAGGTTGACGGGGATGTCTCGTTAAAGATTAGGCCATTTGGTTACACACACACACACACACACACACACACACACACACACACACATCGCTCAAGTAATGCCTCCAAAGCTTACGGACAAATACTATGGCTAGCAACTCCAATCATAACTGGGACAATTCCTCTCATGCGTCTTAAGTCATTTAAATGCACAGACTATTACCTGACCTTTTTGCATAAACACTCCTCCTAAAATCATCTTAGACACTTCACAAGACACTACAAAGGGCTTACCTAGATTAGACAAGATTAACATACATGCTAATGTTAAACCAATTCTGAAGCTCTTGAAAACTACTCTCATAACAACTATCCCACACAATGCTGCTCTTGCACTGGTTCACAAGATGAAGATTGTTGACTTTTTTTTTTTTTAATTTCACAATGCAATGTTAAATCAATTGTTAGAGGCTAACATTAACAAAAGTTGTTCAACTTTGATAAAAAAAATTTCTTCTACTGTAAAAAATATCTTCTATCAAAATTCCATACATAGTTTGTGTCCTTTTACTTAATTGCACAATTGGTTTGTGTCTTCACTCGATTCTAAGACTATGTTCAATAAAACTAGTTGAAAAGTTAGTTGAAAACTTTTAAGCTATCTTATTAAATCATAATTATTAAATAAAATTAGTTGTTGAAGTAGGTGAAAAATATAAAATGATATATTTAAAATATATAATAAGGAAATTGAATAAGTATTTTAAAGATAAAAATAAAATAAAATATAAAAAGGTAGAAGTTAAAAGTTAACATTTTGAAAATGTTACTTCAAGTAACATTTTAAAAAATACTAAAAGTTACTGAGAAAAATTTTAGAAGCTATTTAAAAAAATTTATTTATTAAATAGTCAAACAAATTTTTTAATTAGTAAAAAAATTAAAAACTAGTTGAAGTAGTTTTCCCAACAAAGCCTAAGAAAAAAATTATGGAACTTTTTTTTTTCTACTCAAGTGTTAGCTCAGCAGGTCTTGCCTTTAAATTAAGTTAAAATAAAGGGCAAACAGAAAAAGTGACGTAATGTCACCTGTGAAAGGGTGTGTGTATGTGCTTTTTTCTTCTTTGGCTAATGTACAACAACGATGTTATTTATTTGGAGAAGAGAAACTTTGCTCACTGAGATTTTTCAGGGTGAGTGGTCATCTGTGCTCTGTTTTTTGTGATTCTTTAATTTTTTTTTACATACACAACTACCAACCAAATTTTAATCAACATGAAATTTGACTATTCACCAAGAATATTCTTATAAGCAATACACAATGGAGTGTTGCAATACTTTATATAAATAAACACACTTTTCATGAGAAATAATTGTTCGTACAAGAATTAATTAATTATACATTTAAAATTATTACATAGTACATATGATATTAGTCTATACACGATTTAATTGATTAAAATACGGTGGTCAAAATTATTGTTTTTTCCTCACATATTTCCGTGTTTTGAGGTAATTTTGTTAATGATTATTATTTTAATCAATTATACCATCACCATCTTTAATATCATGTTTTAAAATAAATAATTATATAATTAAAAATAAAAAAATTAGATTAATTATTTTAAAATTAGATTTAAATATTTTTTATAAACTATTCAGTAGTATAAAAATTATCATATTGCATGAGAATTAATTAATCTCAAATAAAAAGGAAGAGTGAAATGAGTGAGAAAAGAAAGAGGAGAACACGGGGAAAACAGCATGGTCGGGTGACACACCATCTTAGGGGCAAGGGAGGAACAGACAAACATCACCGAAATCTTATCTCAAATTATCATTCCTCTATTTTCTTTCAACTTGTACGCTCCTCCATGATAATCATCTTTTTCTCACGGAATCAAATGCATCAATACCAAATCATTGTCCATGCTCTCATCTCCCCACGTGTCTACATTCCCCACCTATTGCATTTTTTTTATAAAAAACTACACACACAAAATAATACACAGATATAATGTGTGATACTCTCTTATTTTCATATTATATGATGTTTTAAGGGTTTAATACATGTATTAAAAATGTAATTAATCTATATAATATAAAATTTGAGAATCTAAAATGAGATTTGCATAACACATGGCACTATTTCATGCTTTGGAATAGTTCTGTTCAAATATAAACTAAATTCAAATTTAAAAAATCAATATATTTATGTCTCATTAAATAATATATTTGCAACAAAAATTATAATTGGTTTTAATTAATTTTGAAATTAAAATTAAATCAATCATAAGTAAATCAGTTCAAATTTTTGGATCAATTATTTTATATAATAATTCCACAAACTCACTCTCTATCTCTCTCTCCTCAGCGTAAAGCTCAATATTCACAATTTCCAGGAAGACTATGTGCTACTTATCATAGAGCATCCAAGAAAGTTCTTGTTTCTGCCTTCTAACACTAAATTTAGTCTTGCTTTTATATCATTTCTTATCTTCGTTTTGTGCAGAAGCCAACAATTTCTGTCAAATTCAACTGGAAATCCACTATACTTACAAGTAGCCCTTTAATTTTTGTTGCAACGTGTCTTCCATTTTAACTTCATTGCATAATGTTGAGGGTTATTCATGTATGTAATCTTTAAAACTTTAGATCTTTCAACTTTTTTTTTTTTTGTCATTTTACACGCGTAATCTTTTCACCGTATATATTTTTTTTTATTGTTATTGAATTTATTTGTTCCTAACTTTAAGGTAAGTTCCTAACTTTTTCTTAATTCTCTTGGAAAACTATTCCATTTTTTATTTTTTACTAATATTTGACATTTGCATGCTCTCTAAATTGGTTTAGGCGTGGTTTTCATGGACTCATTAGGCAATGTACAGGCGACAATTGATTTGTGCCAAAAGCCTTGAGCCTAGAACGAGCCTTAAAATAGTTTTGTTCATGTGTTTCTAGATAATGAACGTTGAAACGGAGAGCGTGCAATTCTATAGTGCCTGGAAACAAAATCACTAATTTTGATTCATGTAAATATTTATGTGCATACCAATGTGTTTATCAATTTTGATTTCATTGTAAATATGGCATTCAAGTCTCCAACGTGTTTACCAATTTTGATTCCACTGTAAATATTAATGTTGAGGATATTCATCTATATATAATATTCAAAATTTTAGACATTTTTATTTTATTTTACGCAGATAATCTTTTTATTAAATTCATTTGTGTTTTGTTTTATAGTTTCATTTCTTTTTTTTTTTTTTATCTTTTTTCTATTTTCATGCTCATATTATTTTATTTCTTCACAATTTTACAATTGAAATATATGACCTAAAAATAAATTTATTATGATTATAATTATAATTATCTTTGTCTTTTTTGGGGCCTGAGTATCAAGAGCCTGCTATTATTATTGGTTTGAATAAAATAAACTTATTATCTAAATAAACCAATTAAAAGCATTTAATTTTAAGTTAATGCAGTATAGTGTATCATTTTCCTATCAAAGCATTAATAGTTATTACATCTATATTAAATTAAAATTCCACTTAGTAATGATTGTTATTCTAAATAATTTTACTTTTACTTTTTATCAATTAAAAATAAAATTAATTATTTTTAAACTTAAAATTTATTACCTAAATTTACATGTACTGGAATTGTATTGATAATTAAAATTTAAGAAAAATTAATTTTAAAATATTTATTTTTATTGAATGAGAAGATTTAACCTTATTTCATTTGGAGTATATTATTTCTATGCTTTCTAATTACATCATTAAATTCGTTGCGTATTATTAGGTATAAATACACGTTATTGCTCAATAGTTATATTAAATTATAAGAAAAAAGTAATTACATCAATTGTAAGATATTATTTTACTTTTTCTATTATAATTTTATGATAATTATTTAACAAAAACAATATGATCGTATGTTAAAAGTAAAATTTATAGAAAAAAATGAATACATTAATCTTATTTACTGTGAGATTTATAATAGGAATTTTCTTTATTTTTTTATCTCTTTATTACCATTATCAGTCAGAAAAAAAAAATTCTTTAGTTCCAATAGTTAAAGTTTATTAGATTTGCACCAGTACTACTAAAAGCAAAATATAACAAGATTCTTTTATTAAATTGTAAAGCTAAAATGAAGTTTTGATATAATATATTACAAATAATTATCATTATAAGGAGTGTTGAGGTGCAGGTAATTTGTGAACCTAACCAACCTAAATTCACCCAATTACTTTGCTTTGAATTTTTTGAGGGTCTGGATTAAATCCGATCATTCAAATTGGTTTATATATATATATATATATATATATATATATATATATATATATATATATATATATATATATATATATATCAAGTAATAAGTTTTATGTTTTTGAACCTGTGATTTACCCATGACATGTAATTATTTTTTAATTATTATTATTATTATTATTATTAAATTAAAAAATACAAAACACTATAATTTTTGCTAATTTATAACACACACGACTTTTTTTCTATTTTTTTTAATTTTTGTCTTGATCTTATGTTAATATAGTAGTTATCTAAAATAAAATATTGTATTAGTTTTGAAATCACTTATTTTATTAATGAAATATTATTACAATTCATCTCTTTAGAGGACATTTAGTCATATATTATATATTTACAAAGTTTTAAATACAAATAAATTATTGTTCTAAAAAATTCTAACCAATTGACCAATCCGGTATAACCCATTTTTTAAGAGGTTCGTTTGGGTTGAGTTTGAAAATGAAATTACCCAAATTCGATCCAATCCAACTCATAGAATTTTTTATTAGGTTGATAATAGATTTAACCAAGCATAATCCAACCTTTAACTCATGAGCAACTCATAGAATTTTCTATAGGGATGTTCAGAGATCTTCAATATTATTACATACATTTTAAAAAAATACAAATATTACTACAATATTAACATGAAATTAAAGAGTCATAATTATTTTTTAAAAAAATAACAATTATCATACTTAATTCTATTAATATTATCAAAAATTATAATTTTTTATAATAAGTATTAAATTAAATACATTTTAAAATTTACATATTATTAAAAGATTGATTTACCTTTAAAATATTAATATTACATATCAATAAAAATAATAATAATAACTAATTTCCGGACAATGCACTAATGTACATACTAGTTTTTAAAATTTTAAATAAAATATTACATAACTTTCTAATATATCTATCTAATTAATTAATGACTCGTTTAGTCTTCATATATACTACTCTCACTAAATATTGATTAATAATAGTCTTGAAAAAGTATTTAATGTAACTTTAATTTTATAAAACGATATCTATTTTGGAATGATTTTGTCCATATAATCTGGAATGGAAAGAGTGGTGTTTAAGAATCTGTTTTTATCAATTTAAATATTAAATTATAATAAATAATTATTTGTGTTAGATGTTATAAACTAAATAACAATAAAAATATAATGACATATTTTATTTATATATTTTAAAATATATAATAAACTATTTTTTATGCATATTAATAATTAAATAAATTTATATTAATATAAAATTTTAATGAAAAATATAATATAATATAGTTATAAAATAAATAATATAGATAATTTAAAATTATATTAATATTAGTCGATCATTTTTAACTTTTTATATGTAAACAAAACAAATTTGTTTAGTGAAGATGACATGATAACCACCGCCACTGATTTT
Source organism: Glycine max (assembly GCF_000004515.6). Lineage (NCBI taxonomy): Eukaryota > Viridiplantae > Streptophyta > Magnoliopsida > Fabales > Fabaceae > Glycine > Glycine max. Next base: position 29,105,561 of record NC_038241.2, read on the forward strand.
GTTGGGTTTCATGTCACTCTGTTGTGGGGATGTGACGTGGAATCAGATTGTTTACTGATTTGATTAAAGCCAACACTTCGATCAATAGTATATTTCGCATGAATATTATGATTATAGCCAATCATCCCATAAAGGTGAAAATTGGGAGAATAAATACCTCATGTAGACACATAATCTTATAATAACAATACCAATCTTGATGATATCATGCTTAATTCTGGGTTTTAGGCCTTAATTATCAATTAATTCACTGTGTCAACGTCAAATTCCATTCACTTTGGGTGGGTTGGAGTCGCAAAACAAAACAAAACAAAACAACGGTTGATGGTGTGTTTTTCTTTTTGGTATTCAGCCACTCACTGACAAAATCCCTGAATAATCCTCTTCTAAAGTATTTGGTACATGACATCTGATCTTATTTGCTCAATCATTATATAAATTGTAATTCATGACGTTAATAGTATTTTAATATGTGGAATATATCTATTAGCGTAGCAAATAAATAAAAGACGTAAAGTCGAATTTTATTTGTATTTGTCTTTTTGGGTGAGATAACTGTATTTTTTATGAGGATTTTCACAATTTAGAATATCTTTTTAAGAATAAATAAAAGACGTAAAGTCGAATTTTATTTGTATTTGTCTTTTTGGGTGAGATAACTGTATTTTTTATGAGGATTTTCACAATTTAGAATATCTTTTTAAGAATAAATTTTTATACTCTTAAAACATTTATTCATTTTCAGTTAATTTATTTATTTAAAAATTTAAATTAGGGGTGACATAACTTTAAGATCGGAATTATTTTTTCTTCTTAAAATTTTATATACCTAGAAAAAAAGTATGTATTTTTTAAAAACAAAAATTTAGAAGTATCTTATGTCATAAGTATCTACCTATGTCGAGATAAATGAGTTTATGTACAAAAATCACTAAACACGCGTGAGATACAATTTTGTTTCAGCCCAACAAAAAAAGAAATGGTTATTATTATTTTAAAGATAGTATTTCTCTTTCTTTTTGACCATATGATCCATGATGAGATTGAAATTTAATTCAGGTATAAATAATCAACGATGCATCCCATTAAAGTTAGACAAAAGATGTTCCTTCGTGTACTTATACTGCTTAGTTAATACTTTATACATTCTTATTCCGTTGATGTAAGCTGACTCAGGTTATGTGTCGGTATGAATGAATAATAATATTGTTTAAACCAAATTCAGAACGGAAGGAGTTAGGGTTTGAATATGCGTTGGATCCGCATTGAACTGAAAAATTATTTATTTAAAATAAAAATTTCAAAGCAGCTATATATTGTATTTTTCATTTGACAAATTTGTTGATGTTGAACCTGTGATTTACCCATGACATGTAATTATTTTTTAATTATTATTATTATTATTATTATTAAATTAAAAAATACAAAACACTATAATTTTTGCTAATTTATAACACACACGACTTTTTTTCTATTTTTTTTTAATTTTTGTCTTGATCTTATGTTAATATAGTAGTTATCTAAAATAAAATATTGTATTAGTTTTGAAATCACTTATTTTATTAATGAAATATTATTACAATTCATCTCTTTAGAGGACATTTAGTCATATATTATATATTTACAAAGTTTTAAATACAAATAAATTATTGTTCTAAAAAATTCTAACCAATTGACCAATCCGGTATAACCCATTTTTTAAGAGGTTCGTTTGGGTTGAGTTTGAAAATGAAATTACCCAAATTCGATCCAATCCAACTCATAGAATTTTTTATTAGGTTGATAATAGATTTAACCAAGCATAATCCAACCTTTAACTCATGAGCAACTCATAGAATTTTCTATAGGGATGTTCAGAGATCTTCAATATTATTACATACATTTTAAAAAAAATACAAATATTACTACAATATTAACATGAAATTAAAGAGTCATAATTATTTTTTAAAAAAATAACAATTATCATACTTAATTCTATTAATATTATCAAAAATTATAATTTTTTATAATAAGTATTAAATTAAATACATTTTAAAATTTACATATTATTAAAAGATTGATTTACCTTTAAAATATTAATATTACATATCAATAAAAATAATAATAATAAACTAATTTCCGGACAATGCACTAATGTACATACTAGTTTTTAAAATTTTAAATAAAATATTACATAACTTTCTAATATATCTATCTAATTAATTAATGACTCGTTTAGTCTTCATATATACTACTCTCACTAAATATTGATTAATAATAGTCTTGAAAAAGTATTTAATGTAACTTTAATTTTATAAAACGATATCTATTTTGGAATGATTTTGTCCATATAATCTGGAATGGAAAGAGTGGTGTTTAAGAATCTGTTTTTATCAATTTAAATATTAAATTATAATAAATAATTATTTGTGTTAGATGTTATAAACTAAATAACAATAAAAATATAATGACATATTTTATTTATATATTTTAAAATATATAATAAACTATTTTTTATGCATATTAATAATTAAATAAATTTATATTAATATAAAATTTTAATGAAAAATATAATATAATATAGTTATAAAATAAATAATATAGATAATTTAAAATTATATTAATATTAGTCGATCATTTTTAACTTTTTATATGTAAACAAAACAAATTTGTTTAGTGAAGATGACATGATAACCACCGCCACTGATTTTGTTGGGTTTCATGTCACTCTGTTGTGGGGATGTGACGTGGAATCAGATTGTTTACTGATTTGATTAAAGCCAACACTTCGATCAATAGTATATTTCGCATGAATATTATGATTATAGCCAATCATCCCATAAAGGTGAAAATTGGGAGAATAAATACCTCATGTAGACACATAATCTTATAATAACAATACCAATCTTGATGATATCATGCTTAATTCTGGGTTTTAGGCCTTAATTATCAATTAATTCACTGTGTCAACGTCAAATTCCATTCACTTTGGGTGGGTTGGAGTCGCAAAACAAAACAAAACAAAACAACGGTTGATGGTGTGTTTTTCTTTTTGGTATTCAGCCACTCACTGACAAAATCCCTGAATAATCCTCTTCTAAAGTATTTGGTACATGACATCTGATCTTATTTGCTCAATCATTATATAAATTGTAATTCATGACGTTAATAGTATTTTAATATGTGGAATATATCTATTAGCGTAGCAAATAAATAAAAGACGTAAAGTCGAATTTTATTTGTATTTGTCTTTTTGGGTGAGATAACTGTATTTTTTATGAGGATTTTCACAATTTAGAATATCTTTTTAAGAATAAATAAAAGACGTAAAGTCGAATTTTATTTGTATTTGTCTTTTTGGGTGAGATAACTGTATTTTTTATGAGGATTTTCACAATTTAGAATATCTTTTTAAGAATAAATTTTTTATACTCTTAAAACATTTATTCATTTTCAGTTAATTTATTTATTTAAAAATTTAAATTAGGGGTGACATAACTTTAAGATCGGAATTATTTTTTCTTCTTAAAATTTTATATACCTAGAAAAAAAGTATGTATTTTTTAAAAACAAAAATTTAGAAGTATCTTATGTCATAAGTATCTACCTATGTCGAGATAAATGAGTTTATGTACAAAAATCACTAAACACGCGTGAGATACAATTTTGTTTCAGCCCAACAAAAAAAGAAATGGTTATTATTATTTTAAAGATAGTATTTCTCTTTCTTTTTGACCATATGATCCATGATGAGATTGAAATTTAATTCAGGTATAAATAATCAACGATGCATCCCATTAAAGTTAGACAAAAGATGTTCCTTCGTGTACTTATACTGCTTAGTTAATACTTTATACATTCTTATTCCGTTGATGTAAGCTGACTCAGGTTATGTGTCGGTATGAATGAATAATAATATTGTTTAAACCAAATTCAGAACGGAAGGAGTTAGGGTTTGAATATGCGTTGGATCCGCATTGAACTGAAAAATTATTTATTTAAAATAAAAATTTCAAAGCAGCTATATATTGTATTTTTCATTTGACAAATTTGTTGATGTTAGATTCAACTATTTTACAAACACACATTTATGGTCCGTTTGGTTTGGAGGGAGGGAAAATAAGGAAAGAATGAAAAGTTTAAAATTTGAATTGAAAAAAAAAAAGAATGAAAAATTTAAATTTTTGTTTTTAAAAGTCAACTTTTCCTTTCATTTTTTTTCTCCAACCAAGCAAAAGAAAATAGTTTGTAAGTCATATTTTATTTTCTTTTTTATTTTCTTACATTTCGCTTTTTCTTCTATCAAATGGACCATTAGTCTCTTACAATGAAATAAACTAATTCTACTATGTTTCATACAAAATTATCTTTGAATTGTAGAAAACAAAATCAACTTCAATAAGAATATGATGATATAAACAAAAGTAAATAAATAAATTTGATTAGTTTAATTACAGTTTCTCTTCTTTTCAAAAATATTTATTTGATTTTGATGAAAAATTATTGAATATATATACTCTAAAAGCTCATGTGATATTAAATATATTTCCAAATATTTTAAATGTTATTTTAGTCCTCTGTATTATGAAAAATCTATTAATTTATGGGCTATAAATAAGTATTTAAAAATATATTGAAAGATTGAATTGATATCTATTTTGAAAAATTGAGAAACACAATTAGTGTTTACAATCTTTGGGAAACCAAATCAACATCTTAATAATCTTTAAAAGATTAATTTGAGGGTTTTTTCTTCCCTCAAATTCACAAACCAATTTTTCAATTGTTACGATGTAAATTTTATACTAAAGAAAAATATATCAATAACCCCAGTGGGTTAGTCATATTGCTAGAGACCGTCATTGTTCGAGTGATCTGTAACCAATTTACCTAAAAACACATTTGGTGTGAAAAAAGAAAAGAAAATCTATTCAAACTTCCATCACTTCTAATTCAACCTTGAACACCTAATTCGCCTTTTAACTTTGACGTCAAGTAGCAGCGCTATAAGTTGGCGCTACTCTGATGAATAACACACGATAGTTTATCACCCAAAAAACAAAAAAATATTTATTCAAATAATACATGTGAAAAAATATTTACGATGATACAACATACTGTGTAATGTGTTTAGTTTTTTTAAAACGCATCTTAGGAATTGATTTATGAGAAACCAATTACTAAATTAGTTTTTTTTTTAAAATCAGTTTAGAAATGAAATGAGTTCTTTTTTTTATTTCTTTTAGTTTTTTTTTGTTTTTGTACATTTTTTTTAAAAAAATTTAACTGGTTTTTTGTTTTATTTTTTTTATTTTAATATTTTTTATATATTAATTTATAAAAAATATAATTTATCTAGAATATTATTTAAAAAATACATATATTTAAATACTCAAATAAATATAATTTAGTTAAATATTTATAAAAAATGCATATCTTATCTAAAATATTATTTAAGAAAAATGTATATATTTACATACTCAGTATAAATATAATTTAGTTAAATATTTATAAAAAAATGCATATATTTAAGTGATCTATTTTTTTCTCCTAAACAAATTAAATAAATAAAACATGTTTAATTGAACTTGTTGGTTTCATATTTTTTTTTGGTTTAAGTTTTAAATATGTATTTTAATAATCAAATAAAATAAAAATACAAAGGAATTGAAATGTACTTAAGGTGAGCTGTTGTGCAATCTTTCTTATTTTAAAAATTTAAAAGTAATTGAACACTAAATATTATTATTTTTTAACTAAAATGGTTTTTAAATCAACTTTATTTTATTTTAGTAAAATATTTTAAAATAAAATATATGAAACTGATGTGTTCAGCATAATTTATGTAAATGTTTCAAATACTTTACCTATTATTTTATATCCTTAATTAATATTTAAAATAAATAATCATAATATATTTTATATTTAATTATATATAAAAAAATCGTGTGTGTGTTTTATTTTATATTTAATTAATTATATAAAAATATTTTGTTAGTATAATATGCATATTATAACTTTTTTTTTATCCATATGGATATGATAACTTTAGTCTCATTATTTTATATAGAATGAATATAACAATGAAATTAATATTTTTAATTCATAAATCTTACACTTTTTTCCTTAAAAGAAACTTGGTGAGTGATATTGTTTTAACTTCTTTTTTTTTTTATTTCTATTGATCTTTTGTGTCTATATATGTCTATGATATTAAAATTAAGTAAATCTAAAAATAATAAAAAGATCAAAATGAAACAAAAAAAAAGAGAACTAATTAAATTTTATATATAATGAATAATTACAATATAGTAAAAAAAAAGTTATTTAATGAAAATAATTAGATTTATTTAGTGAAAATAAAAATGTGATTTGAATTATCTTAATGTAATAAAATAATAGTGTAGTCTTAAGAAAAAAATGTAAAAATTATACAAAATTTCATTTAACAACTTATGAGAGTTTTTTTCCAATTCCGGCATATAGATGGTTAAAAAGGAAAAAATTTTTTAAAAAAAAAAACAAAAAAAACTAAGAGAAATAACTAAAAAATAAAAAACCAGAAAGAAAAAAAAAACTCAATTCTTTTTTTGAACTGAATTTTATTTTAAAAAAACCTAATTTAGAAATCAGTTCCCAAATCAAGTTCCTAGGAACTGATTTCTAAATTAGTAAAAAAAAAAAAAAAGCACACGTTAGAAATGAGGTCTTGGGAATCGATTTCTAAAGTGTATTTAAAAAAAAAGTTGTATAAGTGAGAAATCAGTTTTTGGGAATCAATTTCTCACCTTATACACTATTTTGTATCATCCATGTAAATATCTTTTCCCATTTATTATTTGGATAAATATTTATTTATTTATTTGTGGTGAAAAATTCTAACACGATCCTACGAAATTAATTTGAACCTATTGGCATTGAAGAGAGCCGCTAGCTGAGCAGCAGTCATGCATCAATGCACATATTCACGACAAATTTAAAATTAGATGAATAAATTAATTATATATATCTCAATAGCCTGAATGAATAATAATTAAAAACTAGCATATATTAATTGATGAGTATAGATAAATATTGGATTAATTAAGTTTTTAGTCCTTCAAGAAATTTTATATAATTTTTAGTTATTTGTTAATTTTTTGTCAATAATTTTAGTCCATTTATATTGTTTTAATCTATTTTTAGTCCCTTTTTATTTTTATTATTCAAAATTACACCTTATTTTGTCAATTTTTAGTCCCTTATTTATTTTGTACTTGAGGTTACTTTTGAGCAATAAAAACAAATAAAGGACTAAAAATGAAAATAAAATAAAATTAGAGGGACTAAAATTGATGATAAGGAGAAATTAATAAAGGACTAAAAATTACCAAAAAAATATTGAGGGACTAAAATTTATAATATGAAAAAGTTGAGGGACTAAAAATAATTAACCCATAAATATATATTACCACCAAGTACGTGGATCAATTGTCGTGAATTATTTCAGCAAAATTCTGGATTTGTAGTTGTGTTAAATACTATTTTTGGCCTTATATGTAAGAAATAAAAGATAACATTTTCTTGTTCTTAATTATAATTATAAGAAACATAAGACTATTTTATTTCTATATTTCCCTTTTACTCCTAATGATTACTCTTTTTTATCCTATGAAAGTGAGTGTATTTATTGAGCTATCAACAAAACAAGATATATTCATTGATTGAAAATTTGTCTTTTGAAAATTAATTATATCTTAAATCATTTAATGTCATGGATAATCTTAGAATAAAATTAAAATTTATGACAAACTATATATATAGGATCATAGATAGTGTTTGGAGGGAGAGTTTATCGTACATGATTATCCTACCGACTCTGGTAAATATACCGGGAAGACGTTAATGCTGTTATATTTTTGTAGTTAATGCTCTCACAAATAAAATTATTCACACTTGCAAATGATCGTGAAAACACAACAAAAATTACACCATAGGAAAAATAATAACAAACACAAGAATTTAACGTGGTTCAACACCTCTTGTCTACATCCACGAACTGTCTCAAAAATATTTTCTTATCACAAAAATGATTATAAGATTGTAACTCACTCTACAAACCATATTTCACTCTACAAACCGTATTTCACTCAATCGTTACAAGAAATGAAAACACTTTCACACAAAAACATTTTTCTCTCAACAAAGTAACTTTATTTCACAATCTCTCTTCTCACACACTCTCTCTTCATCTGTGTCTTCTCTAGTATCTCTCTTCTCTAATTATAGTGAAGATTGTCACTCATTATAATAAATAAAGTTCTTTTAGAATTTGAAACAAAAACAACTTCTAATACATCTATTCAAATAAGTTTCATCTAATAAAATATAAACTTTTACTTTGCATTTAAAGCACCTAAACCTTAGTGATAAAAATTCAATTCTCACTATGCATTAAATATATCTTATCTTTTGACTTAAAACTCTACATGGGTAACCCAACACTCCTGCACCGCATCATCATCGCCGACAATGCATTATTGGAAGTGCTTATAGTATTAATACAGAGAAGTAGGTCCGGAACACTCCACATCAACTTTCTAGTTAAGCAAAGATCCGGATTCTTGTTGATGAATCATATTCTGGCGCCATTATAACTCTTTGAAACTCCAATATTTGTGTCTTGTACCTACTTTTCTTTTTTGAAAGAAAATTAACAAATCGTGCACATCCCTTTCTACTCTCCCAATTTCATAATAATTAAGCAAGACCAAACCGTCCAACCATCCCCCCTCACATTATTCCTCGTTCATTGAGAAGTATGCTATTTTGGTAAGCAAGGTGCATGACATGGTCATGGCACCCATCTCTTATCTCTAACTAGTTAAGCCAAGTAAGGAGTGGGAGACAGTTCATGCGGGTCTGTTGTAGTTATAGAAAACACACTATTCCAATAATCATGTACTCTTTTTTGTTGTGTTTTATTTTGGAAATTACATATGGGGTGATCTTTGGATGAGTACTGCCAAAGGGTGCATATCAACGGTCTACAATACATATATTCGTGTAACTAATAATAATAAGAGAAATGTTAGTAACATTTTCTCTTGAAAATTATTACAAAATAGTATTAGATAAAGTATTATCAACTTTTTATAATAATAAACATATGAATGAAAAAAAAATATTATTACAGAGATAATGTAGATAGAGTGTCGCTAATGTTTTTATGATAATAAACATATGAATGAAAAAATAAATATTTATTTATGAGATATGTATATGTATGAATAAAAAAATAATAAGGGAAATTTA